>NC_068360.1:81029558-81047058 GCF_020536995.1 Dreissena polymorpha | reverse complement strand
CATGTGTTTGAATAACCTTCATAAAAAGGGCTATTGAATCATTCAAAAATTAATATACCAAGCATAATTTTAGGAAATATACGTAAACGTAATGTAACGGATTGTATTATTTTGATCTGATCTCTGTACATGTTGTGTATGCTATGGATTGTTGACTGTAAACGATAATGTGTACCACTATGTTTACAACTATTTGCCCTTATTGCACCATGTTATGGTAACGTTTTGCCCCATCAATTGCAGTTAATGTGAGTGTTCATGTTGTAAAGAAATCATATCTGAAAATAAACTAGTTCTTTAATGTACATTCATTATTTATCATGGCATACAATACTTGAACTTTTAATGTTCAGATACGAAATAACCCAACACGTATTTCATTGATCAAACACAAAGGGCAGTCTTATATGCTGAAATGTTCTGAATAATTGTGCTTCAAAACAAATCATTCAATTAGAGTATAAACATGACATGAAGGTACCATCATTGGCTGACTGTATTATGAGAAAAGTATGGACATTATCCAAAGATACAGCCTTTAAATTGGTTTATTAAAGTTACAAAAAGTAACAACCTATATTAAACATAAGCATAACATCAGTAGACATTCGAATAAAAAAATAATGGACATATTTTCCCCCTAACACTGTCTGCCAATGTGTTGACATAAATATTTCCGCCAAAAAGACATCCGCCAAAAAGGAATGTATCTGAAATTCAAACTAAATTGTCATGTCCGGAAAACACTTCATTTACGGTCTCCTTAATTTAAGATTAAACCGGTCGTCAACTGAACAGTATTGTCGTTATAAAGCTTTTAAGTTGAGTTTTAACGTATATTTATTTATACGGCATATTAATTCGTAGTAGTTTTTGTAGTGGCAGTGTTGTCATTGTAGTAATAGAAGTTGCAGTAGCAGTAGCATTAGCAGTAGCAGTAGTAGGAGCAGTAACAGTAGCAGTAACAGTAACAGTAGCAGTAACAGGAGCAGTAACAGTAGCAGTTATAGTAGTAGTAGTAGTAACAGTAGTAGCGGTTGTAGTAGCAGTAGTAGTGGTAGTTGTAGAATTAGTGGTAGTAGTAGAATTAGTGGTAGTAGTAACGAAAAGAAAATAGAGAAAGATTCGACCTCACACGCGCGTAAAGCCAGGCCAGTTGAGCTCTGCGGGCCACTGGACTCTCTTTCTGACCCTACAAGGTGAGTGAGACTGTCGCTATGATATTTAATTGTCTAGGAGAGCTCGGTCTCGCAACAGGTAAATCTTTTAATAGTGCAATTTAAACAATGTTATCAAATTAAATAAAAGTTATAATAATAATAATAATAATAATAATAATAATAATAATAATAATAATAATAATAATTATATTATTATTATTATTATTATTATTATTATTATTATAATTATTATCATTATTATTATTATTATTATTATTATTATTATCATTATTATTATTATTATTATTATTATTATTATTATTATTATTATTAATTATTATTATTATTATTATTATTATTATTATTATTATTATAGTAATACAAATAATATTATTTTTTATAATTGTTGAATTATTAAATATTATATTGGTTACTCCTCTCTTTCTTTTATTTACGCGTTCAATTTAACTTGAATACGTTTATGATAATATATCTTCAATTCAAGAAGTTTTGATATTATATTTCGAAGCAGCCTTTCGCAATTTAGTACCGCCGTTCGTTTATGAAACTATTGTTATTTGGATTCTTGTTGAATGTGCAATATTTATTTCTCGTCATTTTTTATTCAAATGAAATTGTGTTCAGTTATTAATATATTATTGTAAACTCACTTATTGTCATAGTCTTCCACACGCACACACCACATAATTGAACGCAGAGCTGTGAAAGCCGACAGGCGGGGTTCACACGTTGGCGCCAAAAATGTATCCATCGACTGCGATTGTGTGCGCGATCTTGGCCGCGCTTTTCGCCGTCGCCTCCTCAAGTAAGGCAAATTATCAACAAATTGTTCACCATCATTTTCATATTAATCATCGCAAATTGGTCTTTTTTTACGTTGAACAAAACGGAACGAATTTATATAATGATTTTCAGTTCAATGTTAACATATTCATTTAATATTAGTTTCATTTTATATATTTTGTTCATATTTCTTTTTCATTTTATTGATTATGTATAAGACAGATAAAGGTAAGTTTTTTTCTCCCATTGCCTTCAAATGTGTTATATTATCAAAACAAAATGTTGCTGTATCTTTAATTTACCATATATATGTACAGATACCTAACATGGCGTGACATGCCTCACCATTAACCAGTTATATATTTCTTTGTATTGTTTTATGTGGAATAATGGGCATATTGTCTTTTTTCCCGAATAAAGAATATCATATCACATATATATATATATATATTATCCAAACTGTTTCATTTTTTAAAAGAAGTATAAGCCAGTCACGGCTTTCAATACTATAGAATCTTCCACTCAATGATGTATGACGTCTTTTTATTGGTGTTCTTTCGGCCTGTTGACACACTGCACTTTATGTTACAAAAGCAATCCACAACAACCTTTTAAATAAAAAATCATTGTGCGATATTTTCCAATTGTTTGATTCCAATGAATACGGTATACTAGGAATAAGGTTAAATAAGTTCTGAAAATTATGTCTTCTCTAATCTGGTTTAATCTGTAATAAGCGTAATTAAAACAATAAAGAAAACCAATGTCATCCAATGCTTTCATAGCCTCAAACGTTGATAATTTCACAGTTTCGAAATCAATCGTCGTATGCGCCCTGTCAAACACTTCTTCTTGAAAACACAAATAATGTTTGACTCGCGCATATTTATACCAATAGCCTTCGATTATCTTCGTTTTCTGCTTTATGAAAATATCTTCTTCATTTAATTGTGAATGAATATGAGTTTCTGTGTAGCATAAGCTACAATATGTTCTATTTCCTTCATGAAATAAAATGGCAAACAGGTTACATACAAAAACGCCACGGTAAGATGAATATCCCAGTACAATCATAAGCAAATGTAAAAAAATATTTTTATAAAATGAACACCACTGTAAAATGATGAATAAGTGTATGTATGTATTTCCTAGGCATACTTCGATGTTCCGTTAGGTCATCATTTCCCATCATAACCTCTAACCTCAATAATAGACCCTTTTCACAATAGGCTAAAATTGATAAGAGCGCAAAGTCACGTGACTCGCAGAACTCCAGAACGAGGCTGAACGTGTATAAAAATCCAATAGTCCCGCGCAACGCCGCATCTGATTTCAACCTTTCACTCTTTTAAACATTCGGCGATGTAATGATTTATAAACACAATATGACATTGTCAGAATAAGTTAAATAAATATGTACTTCACATTATAAGTGTCAATACATTAAATATATTGTCTTGGTTAAAGTTCTTGTTTTTCTTCTTGTTGTTTCACACATTTGACAATCTTTGTTAGAGCTTTTTATCGCGCTGTTTGAATTAAGATCTATCTTGTTTATTGATACTACTGTGGTTTAATAACCCCTGTGTTCCGGATAATTCCATTATCTCGTTATTATCAGATACTGTGCGGATAAAAACTAAATAACAGCATGGTGTCATATACCACCCGTGGTAGATGCCTGGTCATTGAAAACCATGTATGGTACCCCAATGTCTTTTCGTGGTATAAGTATTACGTAGTCATTTCTAAGACTAATGTAACGCCAAATACTCAAACTAAATACTGTATGGATATTAGCCAGTTAACCATAATAATACAGTGAATGCTGGACATTCGTCCTAGCCTATTTTTTTACACAGGCTGACATTCGTTCCTATGTTTTTTGACAACCTGAACATTCGTGCCATCGTTATTTTGACAATGCGGATAATGGTTCCTACATAATTTTGACAGCCCAGACATTCGTTCCTTCGTTATTTGGACAGCCCGGAGATTCGTTCCTGAATAATTGATATCCCGGTCATTATCATCACATTTTATCAAAATAATATGACACCAGTACTCTGGGCATTTTATCCGGTATTTCAATGTGTCATTGGAAAAATAGTTTTAAAAAATCTCATATTTTATGTTATACTTTATATTGTTGTAAGATTTTATCGTGATCATGAGAATGATAACGTTAAAATATATTCGAATATATCGACTTACATTTTGATCTGTCATTTGCCAAACCTTGCAGAAATCTGTGCGTTAAAACTATGTAGGAGTATATATCCGGTTTGTCAAAATAATGTTGGAACGATTGTCCGGGATGTCTCAATAGCGTGGGAATGAATGTCCGGGTAGTTAAAACAACATATAAACGAATGTCCGCCTTGTCAAAATTAGTGTAGAAACGATTTTCATTGTTTAAGAATTTTCGGATACATAATTAAGTGCTTAATACTTTGAAAAACATTTGAAATATTTATAAACTTTTATGCAAAACACGAAACCTATTTAGCGGGTACCGCTAAAATAAAAATCCGTCCTTACATAGTCTTATAAAGAGTGTTTGTTAGTGTATGGAAGAACACAATTAAAACAAGCATTTTCATTGACCACAAAAGGGTTAAAGAATGGTTCCGAAAAATAATCACACACAGACAAGAGCGATTTATGACATGAAGTGACACACACACACACACCACACACTCACACACACACTAAATACCAAACTACACACACCACCACACACCCACAATCAACACCACACACCACACCACACCCACACACACACACAACACACACACATAACACACACACACACCACACCCACACAACACACACACTACACACACAACACACCAGAAAGTAAATAAAGTAAAATAAAAAAATAAAGAAAGAAATGAAAGAGTATAAAGTAAATAAGAAAGAAAGAAAGAATATAGAGAGAATATAGAGAAAATATGATAATATATAATATATAGATATATATAATATTATATATATAAAATCACCCATAATCAAGTTTTAAGATAAATCAAGGTGCATTGCATAGACAGGTTTAGTTTGCCTCCACGTTCGTTGTTTTTACCTGTATAAAAGAAGTCTTTCTGATATTGTCTTTTACTGTTAAAAGAACATTACTTTAAAGTAAAAGAAAATGACATAACATTTATTAAATAGTTCATGTGGCTTTTGCATTTCTATTGCTTTTTCTTATGATTGAGTCTACACACATTTTACACGTTCGATCGTCCGTGAAAAATATTACAGACCAACAAACATACCTTTGAGAATGTAAGCTATTTAATAACGTTTTGTGTTATACGACTTGTGTATATCTTTGTTTTGTGCAATTAGCAATTATTGTCTATTCTTCCGATCACATTTGCTCCGATGACAATGTGTATCTTGAATTTGAATCAAGATTAAATAAAATGTATATACACGTTTAATATATACACTAGTGGTACTAAATACTATGGCTTTGAAATATGACTTAGGTGTGAGAATGTTTATTTTATAACCCCTCATCAATGTATTGACTAAACAACACATTTATGTGTTTGTCGTTATTGTTAACAGTGTAAATAGTATACTCATAAAAATCGCGAATGTAATAAATAAAATTCAACTGGTTTATAACCATCGATATTATCCGCCAAAGATCTGTACAATTTCAGCCTTGTTCTGAAATTCGACGCGTCACGTGATATCTAAAAATAGCAACAGCGGTAGTATTGTGAAACTGGTCTATTGAGTCAATGGTACAACATCACGATGACACCATTGTCCGACATTGATTATGCGAGTTTGATAGAACGACTACTCGACGGTGTAGCATCGCCATCTTGATCGCACCATCGCAACAGCGGCATCGTGATGTCGTACTGTTGTGCCATCGTACAATCGCATCATTATACCGTATTAAGTTAACCATCTTCATCGCACCATCGCAACAGCGCCATCGTGATGTCGCAATCTTGAATCATCGTGTAATCGCATCACTATACCGTCTTTAGTTCTTCTTCGCGCCATCGCATAAGCGGCATCGTGATATCGTTTCGTTGTACCATCATATAATTGCAACATTGCAAAGTCGTTAGTTTACCATCTTGTTAGCGAAACGCAACATCGTGTTATCGGCATCTATACACTCAACTACATATGTCAATTCGAACCTAACCCATTTATGCCTAGTCACGGACTCTAGATTACAATATACACTCCGTGGCCTAGTGGAGTCTTCCATCCTTCTAAACTGGATCCATTTATTTCCAAAATTAGGGATTTCTAGTATACTTATTTCTATATTTAGAATATTTCTTACCAAAATTCCTTGAAGAAAACAGCGCAGACCCTGATGAGACGCCGCATCATGCGGCGTCTCATCTGGGTCTACGCTGTTTACCAAGGCCATTTTTCTATACACTAGTCATAAATGGGTTAAAACATTTATGACACAAAACACATAATAATGCAGATATTATGTTTTACGATCGGAACTTAATTAATTTGTTTTCCAAATTCGAGTATCAAACTATGTAACATTCACTATGTGTAATTGTGCTGTTAATGGTAGGCTCTCGGTTGAGATTGATCACCAGTTGTTTCTGTGTGTGTATATATATGTTCGTGTGTGTTTCTTTAAATATATAGGTGTCGTCAAACATCCGTACCAATAATGTCATCTTTACTTAGAATCGGTTATGATTATCCAATGAATTCTACGAGGTATTCATTAGGGCCAGGTTTAACCTAAGGTTTAATTACAGAATCTAACTGATTTGAACAATTTATAAAACCTTTGAAAGCTCCGAAGTGTCATAAAAATTACCGTGTATAAATAAAAACGCCACACTTGTCTTCAAATGTTTGCAGACAACTGCAAGACGCTTCAAATTCAAGCTAACGGGGCTCTTAAAAGCGGCACGTACACCGTCCAGAACAGCGCCGGGCAGTCATATCGCATCTACTGTCAGTTCTACAACGGCTACGGATACACGTTCCTTTCCACCTCAACTAACGTCAATGTCGACATGTCCTCCCTCTATGACGATAAGTCGCACGTGATCATACGTCACAAGCGATCAAACGGCGTCCAGTACACATCGACTATGGCTCAGTTGGGAAGTTATGCCTCTACACCAGTGTCGGTGCAATATTCGGCATACAGCGGGTATGGGGGGCCGCTAAACACTGCTATGGCGCCGTATATTTTCGTAGGTTTTATTCCGGCATCGATGACCTATACGGGAGCAGTGCAGGGATGGAAAGTCAACGGGGGCGACCTGACCTTCACTAGCTGCGATGGGAATCCCAACAGCTACATCACTTTCTTCTTCAACCCGTCTGGACAAGGGTATTCGAGCTACGTCGGGGGGCACAACACGCTCATGTACCAGTGGTATGATGGCGCCTCTGCCGTCGCTCAGTCTGAGTACCTCCCTGACGAGTTTTTCGCCAACTACCACGAGGTCCATCAGGGCGGCTGTGGCGGCTACAGTCGAGGCTCGAACGTACCGACCGGGGGAGCGGTAGGGATGAAATTTAGTGAGTACTGACTCATTTTTTTAAGGTTCTAACGGCTTAAATAATGTTACCATATGTTGCCGATAAAATATGTCTAAAGTAAATGTGCAAATTTAATTCATTTTTTTGGAATAATTGGACGACATGTTATCATAATTAATACAAAACATCAATATTACAATGTACACCGCACCCTTTCAAAGAAGCGGGGATATAACATTTTGAACCCGGTGTGTCGGTTAGTAAATTGGCAGGTCGGTAAGTCGGTCCGCACACCATACATTTCAGCACGGTATATAGAGAACGCTTTATTCTTCATCCATGCAAACAAATATGATAGTTATTTTTGACGATGGGACAACATTTTTTTTTATGTCAACGGGGTAAAGGTCAAGGTCAGGATGGATAGGAAATGAAACAGATACAATGCTCATAATAGTACTGTTTATATCGGTAAAATATCCCTAAAGAAGGCTTTAAAGGGATCTTTTCACAGTTTGGTAAATTGACAAAATTGAAAAAAAGTTGTTTCAGATTCGCAAATTTTCGTTTTAGTTATGATATTTGTGAGGAACAGTATTTCTGAACATTTACCATAGTCCAATATAGCCATTATATGTATCTTTTGACGATTTGAAAACCTATTAATTATAAAGCGTTGCAACGCGAAACGATTGAATAATTTGGAGAGTTCTGTTGTCGTTTAAATTTACGAAACTACAAAGATTGCATATATAAGGTATTTTATACTCGTACTGTGTATACCCGGCGGAATAGCCGAGAGGGCGAATGCGTTTTTACTTCAGACTAACTCCAGGACTCCTGTGGTCACTGGTTCGAGCCCTAATACAGGCTACATTTTTTTCCTTTTTTAAATTTTATTCTTGATTTTTTACTGGAGCTTTTAAGATCCAATGTTTACATTTATCAATATAAAGCATTTAATGACAAACTTTTAAAATATGCCAAAATCTGTGAAAAGGCCACTTTAACCCATTTATGCCTAGTAGATTCTCCCATCCTTCTAAATTGGATCAATTTATTTTCAAAATAAGAGATTTCTATTATACTTATTTCTTTATTTAGACTATTTCTTACAAAAAATCCTTTAAGCAAACAGCGCAGACCCTGATGAGACGCCGCATCATGCGGCGTCTCATCTGGGTCTACGCTGTTTGCCAAGGCCTTTTTTCCAGACGCTAGGCATAAATGGGTTAAATCGTGATAAATCATAATTTTTGACGAGTTCCATAATTTATAATACAATTACATGTGCTCATCCACTAAATGTAATCATTGGAGATTAATTCTAAGTAAATGAGATTATATTTAATGTGTGAATACATTTTATTTATAAAAAACATCAATATTTTCATGTTAACAGTTATTATTTAAAACATTGCCGTCTGGTGTGCATTTGAATTAGTATCTGGGCAGTGTTGATGAAATATTTTACAATCACAATAAAAGAAACCACGTTTCAATTTCTCAATGACGAATTTGTTGCAACTCGGGACAAGGCATATATGTGTTAAAAAGATCTCGTGTGGTATCTTAATTGCTCTTGTTGTTTCATATTTTTTTTAAAGAAAGAAAGGAAAACAAGTCTGCAGTTTCTTACGGAATTGTAAATTTTTAAGTCATATTGGATTAATCACGTTGGTCTCTAAAGATGAAAAAATTGTTTTTATCGCGCAAGAACATAAACTAGTTTTACATTGCTTTAATATTTACAGATTCCATATTAGATTTGTTTTACATGAAAAATCTATTTTTAATAAAAAATAGTATTCATATGTCTATTGTGTGCTGTCTGCAGCGATTGAGTGCGCAGTTCCGGCGAATGTCGACGGCGCGCAAATGACGTACTCGGGCACAAGCATCGGCCACACTGCCAAGTATACGTGCCTCTCCGGATATCAACACACGGGTGGCGATCTCTCTCGTACCTGCAGCGGAAGTGGCGCCTGGTCCGGCTCAACTCCCGTATGCGGAAGTGAGCTAGCTTCTCTCTTGACTTGAAATAATCTTGTTTTATTAAAACGCTGTCGCAATCTATCCAATATCATATTTAATTTACTCGACGTTAGATTGCTGGGTGCTTAGCACCATGATATTGATTCGCCTTCTTAACCGACACACTTTATTTTTCGGCAGTCTTTTAACTTATTATTTTGCTATTGTACAATGAATGCTTAGCAATTAAAAAAATACGCGCCTGTAATTAGTTTGCTGAAAGTCATCATGTTTATTCGTTAATCACATCCACCTTTGTAAAAGATACTCTATTCCTATTTTTAGTTTTGATATTTAAATTTAACTATTTTACCAATATGCAATTACTGCAATAACTGGTTAAAATGACACCGATTGAATTTGTTTCTTTATCGTCAAAATTCATGCTCGCTTCATTAAGCTAAAGTATCTCGGTCAAATACTTTATGTGTATTAGTATTTAACATTACCTTTGCGATTTAATCAAATATGGTGATAACTGGACATATACACTAGGTTCCGTAGATTTACTTTTTTATAAGTAAGAATTTCTTTTTAAAAGTATTTTGTTCCAGTTTCATATTTACTTTCACATGTTTTCACCATTAATTTCATATTATTATTTCTAGACATTAACGATTGTTCCCCGAATCCGTGTCAAAATGGTGGACAATGCACGGATGGCATCAATGCTTACACGTGCGCATGCGCAAAGGGGTTTCTGGGCAAAGTTTGTGAAACAAGTAAGTGCACACTGTTTAGTTTGGCGCTGAAATAACTTGTATCAAACTATCTGTTTATCATAATTATTATTGATTTAAGTGGCGTGTTTTTATTATCCTATATAATAGATCTACTGATCAAAGAATAGTTTAAATAACACTTTATGTTAAAAGTGAATCGTTTCAAGCACCTCACGCACAATTTTCCCCCACGTGTAAATAATGGCTTTATTCTGTACTTTTATTTATATCGTTTCTGATCTCAGAAATCCAAATTGTTGTTTATTGAACGATAAACAATGATGTATCGAAACGTATTATTAACATTTATTAAGCAGACGAATCAAATGGAATTTTGGCGATTTCCAAGACCAAATGTAAACGTAGGCGATGACATAATGGGTCCATATCTATATGAACCAAAGACCTATAGATAACATGTTATCTAGAGGTCTGTCGGACCGTATTTGGTACAAAAACGAATATGGTACATTTGTACCATATTCGGCCGAATATGGTACAAATGTACCATACTCGGACCGAAGATGGTACAATTTTCGACCGAATATGGTACAAACATTGTACCATATTCGGTTGGAATAAGTTTTTCTATGCTCGCCAAAACGTATTTGGTACATACCAAAAAAACTCATAAAAATGAAAATGGCCTACGTATATGGTACATAAATTATGTATTTCTTAATAAATGAAATAGTCTGCCGATGTGTAAACTTTTTTTCAAACTCAAATATTATTAACCTAATATTGGAAGTGACAAAAGTATCATCATCATCATCATCATCATCATCATCATCATCATCGTCGTCGTCGTCGTCGTCGTCGTCGTCGTAACTAGCAGTAACAGAAACAGCTAACCTAACCACACTTTACATGGATTTTGCTGGTTGTGTAACTGTTTCGCCGGCTAGCTCAGTCGGTTGCGCGTCAGATTGGCACGCAGGCGGCCTGGGTTCGATTCCCGGGCGGGCCAGATACTTTCGTGGAGATCATTAATAGCAATTTTCAAATTTTTAAAACTTTTTTTTTCGAAAGTGTATTTTCACCAAAATCCGATTTAAGAGATTTTGAGCTCTTTTAAATGAATATATCTCTCCAAAAATAAGGATGTTTGACTGGCTGCTTTAGACAGGTGTGACTGTATTCCTAAACATTACTTTGTAAAGTTGATTTGTCGTTCCGACGTCATATTGCTGAGAAGCCGACAAAGCTTTGAAGTTTCCGATTTTTTCTTTGATAACGTGCCGCTTTAAAAAGGCGGGAATTTTGCACACGAGTCTTACTCAGAAGTCAGTAACCATATTTGACTTGGCGGTCGGCAAGAAAAGTTGTGATTTTCGACTAGAAAGAATTGAAATCCAAACTTTCTTCAAACTTCAAAAGGATTCTTGACAGTAAGTACTGTACATAATTTTAATTTTCAGTTGTCTTAATATGCATTGATGTTTTAACATGCATTGATTTTTATGTTTTATGCCCCCCCCCTCAGAGTGCATTTGCAGTTGTCCGTCCGTCTATCCAATTGTCCGTGGCATTCCTTCCGGGTGCGTAACTCCTAAACTGCTAAAATATTTAAGCTACAGTCATTTTTTCGAAAGTGTATTTTCCACCAAAATCAGATCGAGCTCCTGTAATCTGTAGATTTGAACATTTTAAATTTTATGGAGTTTATAGGTCTTTGACCTTCGAACCCTGCCTAGTCGTGACTTCTGGTGAGCGACCTAGGCCCCCAGGGCCCCTTCTTTATATCCCTTCCATCCACGTAGCATTGGTTTCTACAGACCGTTTGTCCGTTGACCGCCATAAGTTTGCCCTCTATTTTTCCCCTGAATTTGAATTCGGTTGGATTTCAATGAAACTTTACATGAAGTACTTGCTACTTTCATTGCGCATATTGCCCGGAAGTTCGGATTGTAAATTTTAGCGGAGCTATCAGACGAGTGATTTTAGCTCAGCTCATGTCGTGAGACATTCGTTTTCGACACGCGGTGTTCAATACAAGCTCTATTAACTAATGAAGTATAAATGTATAATAACTTATTATATTATTTCAGATGAAGGAAGCAATTAGGAGAAAAAGGAAGCAATTAGGGTGCTTGCCCAGGTCGAAGTACGACATTATTGTCAGATGTTTAAACGGATCGTTCGATGTCCCTGTGAAGAAACGGACACCTGAAGAGAATAATTGTTTGGCCATGATTAGAAAACGTAAGGACTTCGAGCTTGGTGACCGGGGTTCTTTATTGTGTGGCGGAAAGCAAGTCCTTGTGAAAGAAGATCTTCCTAGATTTGTTGAGAAGATGTTCATGGAAAACAAAGGATGTGGAGCAAGGGTTATTTACAACAAACTGAAAGTAAATTACACGGGGTTCTCGGAACAAGCTATCCTTGAAATACTGTACAATAGCAAGTATTACCATGAGAAGTATCCGAGATTTACAAACAAGCCAAAGCCAAAGACAATTACAGAAGAGGAACCAGGCAAAAGATGGCAGATTGACATAATTAACATGAAAAATCAAAGTGTTAGCTACAAGGGGTCCACATACAGTTATATTCTACAAGTCGTGGACGTTTATTCTAGGTACGTTATGCCAAAACCCCTGAAAACGAAGAGTTCGCGTGAAGTTGCAAAGGCATTAGAGGACGTGTTGATGGTTAACCTTGCCCCTGACATCATCCAATGTGACAACGGACTGGAATTTAAAGGCCCTAGTATGAAACTTTTGTTGAACAAGTACAACATCAAAATGATCAATAGTAGGCCGTATCATCCTCAATCACAGGGCAAGTGTGAAAGGTCAAACAGTGTTATAAAGGCCAAGATTCTATTTGCAACAAAAAGTAAACGTGGATTTAACTGGGTCGAAGGGCTTCAAGATTTAGCCTATGCCATAAACACAAGTTTCAAACGAGTTCTTGGGGGTCTCACGCCCTTTGAAGCCTACTACGGAAGAAGTCATGTTTTTACCAAAGAACGTCATAGTTCTCGTGAAATAAAGAAAACCATACGGCGAGCAAATAAAAAGGCTTACAGGTCGCTGTTGAAAAACGCAACTTCCCCAAGCAAGTACAAAGTAGGAGAGACAGTATTAATTCGCTATCCCTTTCGAAAATCCAGGGTGCCAACCAAAAGATATGTTATCGAAGGCAAGGTAGAAAAAGTAAAACGAAATGGTGTTTATATCGTGTCATTTCAAGTACCGAACAAACCCGAACTTGGATTCGTAAGCAAATCGGTTGGGGTCGAAAACATGACTAGCCTAACTGTTGCGTTAGAGAAACAACGAAAAATTAAAAAACATTCATTAAAACAGAACCGCTCAGAGAAACAAAATCACAGAACTAAGTACTATCATGTTTTAACACACCATGAAAATCTGCAGTTGTTGGATGGGGTGAATATTGCCATGGACCCAAATCCGGATGGAAATTGTCAATTTGCTGCTATATCGCATCAACTTGGTAAAATTGGTATATACAAAGACGTAGATGCTTTACGTAAGGAAGCAGTCCATCACATTGTAGAAAACAGATATTTCTATGAAACTTTTGTCTATGATGAAACATTTGATGAATACGTTAAGAATATGTCTAAGAATGGGACATACGGCGACAACCTCACGCTCATTGCACTTATGAGAGAATATAATTTGCAGTGCCTGGTAGTTTCTACCCGAGGAGTCAATTGTGTCAGCAGATGGAAAGTTCGATGGTGATGTTGGAACAATTGCATTGGGGTATTTCCCAGAAGGATTTGGCATGCATTACGTTAGTATCCGTATCAATCAACGCGTGTACAAGGACATAATATCACGCTTAGAACAGTCGTATGACAACGGTGACTCTGGCGACAGCGCTGCGTCTGGCGACAACGCTGCGTCAGGCGACAACGCTGCGTCTGGCGACAACGGTGACTCTGGCGACAACGGTGACTCCGGCGACACCGCTGCGTCTGGCGACAACACTGCATCTGGCGACAACGCTGCGTCTGGCGACAACGGTGACTCTTGCGACAACGGTGACTCCGGCGACAACGGTGACTCCAGCGACAACGGTGACTCCGGCGACAACGGTGACTCCGGCGACAACGCTGCGTCTGGCGACAACGGTGACTCCGGCGACAACGCTGCGTCTGGCGACAACACTGCATCTGGCGACAACGCTGCGTCTGGCGACAACGGTGACTCTTGCGACAACGGTGACTCCGGCGACAACGGTGACTCCAGCGACAACGGTGACTCCGGCGACAACGGTGACTCCGGCGACAACGCTGCGTCTGGCGACAACGGTGACTCCGGCGACAACGGTGACTCCAGCGACAACGGTGACTCCGGCGACAACGGTGACTCCGGCGACAACGCTGCGTCTGGCGACAACGGTGACTCCGGCGACAACGGTGACTCTGGCGACAACGGTGACGTCTCTGTGTGTTCAGCCCTGAAAGAGCTTCAAGATATGATAAACAATAGGAGGGCACAGAAGCGAACGACTTTTCCATTTCTGATGTTACCACTTCACATTCAAGTTGAAATTTTTAAGTTCTGCATACAATCAAACCCGTCAATCCAGTTTGTGTTGGCGAAGGTCGGCAAACCCTTTAGAGATTTAATAAGGTCAATGAGTTTGCAAACACCTAGAATTTACATTCGGCCGGATATTGGACTAGATACTAGTAACAGAAATCCTGTTAGCGTTCGTTTCCTATTAACAAGAGCGGGCAGAAACAGCGGTCTTATTTCGGCAATAAAAGAAATCATCAAGGGGCCAAAATGGGCAAACGCATGGCTGCGTTTGCGTGTTAGTGGAATCGGTTGGTATGATATCATAGATGTCATGTACAGACATTACAGGTGAAATATACATGTATATCGGTGTTTGGAAACCTGTTATGTTATTTTTGTGATTGATGATTATGTTCTTCTACCGGAAATTTGTTGTCATTTGCTCATTTACTGGTAACTTTTTACGAAGCACATTTGGGATATTTTGGCTGCTACTAAAATGAATGTATATATGTATATTATGTCTTGTCAAAATGCTACAGTTGGATTAAAATTTAAATGCTGTTCTATGTTCTTCAATATTACTTTGAAAAATCCTGTCAGTATACCAATAAATGAAAAAAGTACAAGTTTGTTGAATCTCTTGAATGAAACAAATTATAAAATACAAAATGTAAAATGAATATGTGATGATGATGATGACAAAACATTTGTGATGATGATGATGGTAAAAAAATTGTGATGATGATGGTGGTGGTGATGATGATGACAGTGGTTATGATGATTGGGGTTTGATGATTGTGGTGATGATGATGATGATAATGATGATGATGATGATGATGATAACAAACGTTTTGGGATGATGATGACAGCGATGTTTATCGGACGATGATGATGGTTATAATGATGATGATAAGTTTTTAGATGATGATGACGGCGATGTTTATCGGCCGACGATGATGATAATGATGATGATGATAACAAAATATTTGTGATGATGATGATGGCGATGTTTATTGGCCGATGATGATGATGATATTCTCATCGTCGTCATCATCATCACAACATCCTCATTATCGACCGAAAACATCGCTGTCATTATCATCACAAAAAAAACTTTTGTGATCACCATTACGATCATGATAATGGATATGATGATGTTGGTTTTGATGGTGATGATGATGGTGGTGTTGGTAAAGATAACAACGATGATGATCATTGGGGTGTTGATAATTGATGTGATGATGATGATGATGATGATGATGATGATGATGATGAGATAACGATGATGATGATGATGATGATGATGATGAGATAACGATGATGATGATGATGATGATTACGATGATGAGTGTGTATCATATTCGGAACGAATGTGGTACATTTTTCATCCGAATATGGTACAAGTTTGTACCATATTCGGTCAGGCATTTTACCCCAAAACTGCAGATACGTATATGGTACAATTAGACAGTTGTACCATATTCGGCCGAATATGGTACAAACTTGTACCATATTCGTTTTTGTACCAAATACGGTCCGACAGAGGTCTTTGTATGAACGCATGTATCCCCATTTTTACACGCTGCGTGCTTTTTCTGTTGACGTGTTTGAATTAATATCAGAATGTTATACCGTACGCGTTATACTATGTTGAAGATTTTCTTCGGAATTCACAAGCAACGTGTTAAACCATGTAATGGAGGTTTTATTATTTGCAGACATAAACGAGTGTTCGCCTAACCCTTGTCTGAACGGTGCGCAGTGCATTGACGGAATAAATTCGTACAAGTGCGCATGCGCAGCAGGATATCAAGGCACACGCTGCGAAATTAGTAGGTTTTCTCGCTTTGACTTTGTGTCTGGGTGTTTTAAAATATATTTTAATTGAACAGCGGTGAGTTATTTAAACTGCTTTCTGTAAAATGCTTATAACAATATCTGTTTCATATTGTATTATGGCGCATGCAAACCGCATCCCGTGCGTATTTTGCAGCTTTATAAAATTTCTCATACAGCGTCATACACGTGTTGGATGTCTTTATCGAAGCATTAGTCTCGTTGATTATATATTTGATCTTCTTCAATGCTTCTACAAATGATAATAATGATAATTATAATAATAATAATAATAATAATAATAATAATAATAATAATAATAATAATAATAATAATAATGATAATAATAATAATAATTATAAAAATAATAATAATAATAATAATAATAATAATAATAATAACAATAGTAACAATAATAATAATAATAATAATAATAATAATAATAATAATAATAATAATAATAATAATAAAAACAAATAAAAATCATAATAATACTTAATAATAATAATAACAGTCATAATAATTACATTCGCAATGATTATAATATAATATTACATTTTATGTAAATAATTATTACACTACATAATTATCGCGTCATTCCTAAAACTAAGATAATATCAGTTATATGTTAAATGAGTTTAACATTAAAATAATTGTTTCCAGACATTAACGAGTGCGACCCCAACCCTTGTCTAAATGGTGGCAAATGTACTGATGGAATCAACGCGTTTACTTGCGCGTGCGAGGCCGGCTATCAAGGAAAAACGTGCGAAATTAGTACGCTCCAGATTACTTTTCTATTATATTCACTGAATTGATGTGTATTGTATTTTTCTTCATAATAAGTCGCACACATAATTATGACACACACGTGCTATAAGTGCTCAGCGCCCTCGTGTTATTTGAAACCTTTTGGTTTCAGACATCAATGAGT
>NC_068360.1:80987058-81022058 GCF_020536995.1 Dreissena polymorpha | reverse complement strand
CCTGTAACATTGCGTAGCATCGTGAAAAGCTTTGAGCGAAAACCTCAAAGAGCAAAGTACCCATACTCTATCTTCCGGAGCAGTGGTCCAGAATTTTCCCTTACAGGTGACTGCCTGAAAGCAAAGCAGAACAATCTAAAAATAACAACAAGGAAAAGGTAAATTTAATCACCGTTAAATCACGGCAGAAACTTGGTGATTTTTTCCCCCAAAATGTTGAAAACTATGGTAATCGATGCCTGTTTAGAAAAAAACACAACAACATAAGTAATCATTCTGCTAGAAAACACCTTGTTCAAAAACTAAGAGATTCCAATATCGCACCCACCGAAATCATCCAAATAACAGGACACAAAAACGTACAGTCGATAATCAATAACAGTAAAATTTCCGAACAAACACACAAAAATGTTCAAACCTTTTGGCAACATGTTTAACTGCAACTCCATCTGTTTCATGCACTTCTGTCAACACTTCCGAAATGAACATTTTCTCTCCCCACCCACCCGGCAGTTTCACAAGCACAGTTTCCTGGCCAAAATCCAATAAATGGCATGATTTGGAGCTGTACTTAACGTGCAGAACCTAAATATCTACGCACAACTACCACAGTAAACCAAACGCGCAGTATATATTCCAAATTTTAATAAAAACATACTTCAATTCTTTACACGTGTTGACACACTGCGAAGACGTGAGCGACTTCACTGGCCTTGACATGTTGCAACGGTAATCAAGTTTTGTCTTTAAAATGTATAACATATGCTTTCATTTTGTGTAATAAAGTATTGCTGCTTAAAGTTTTGTTGCAGAATTAAAGAAGAAAGAGAAAGAAACAGCGTTATTAAATTACATTAAATGGCGCTACTTTTCGTGTTGAGGAACAATGCTATTTTTAGAAAGATTCATACGCGATAAACGAATGCGGCGGCTCCAAGGCGTAGCGATTATTTTTCATTATTTCTTGAAAAACGGATTGAGTGGTGTCAGTGGTATGATAAACAGAAAAACAGGTTACTGACTGATCGTTTTGTAATATGTCAGGCTCGGCAGGAATAAAATAACGGCTCGGCAAGCCTCGCCGTTATTTTATTCTAAGCCTCGCCTGATATATTACAAAACGACCAGGCAGTAACCTATTATTCTCTATTTATCATGACATTGTAATATTAATACCTGGTGATGTTAGAGAGAACCAAATGTCAGTGACAAAGTGTTTGCTTAAAATCAAATGCTCAGAAACAAATGTTACATCAGTACATGTCTCATTTAGTTCGCAGCGTTTTCGTCTCCGGAAATTTAACAGCCTATGTTTGACAGTCCCAGAATACCTTTCATAATCTTATAATTACACTTAGAATTCGTGCTGTGTCATTAAACTTTTTTTTTATAAACTCAATACATAACGTTCGGACGTAAAAGCTCAAAATATTCTGAAAACAGAACGTTGTTTTTTATGGGGTTGTAGACATCAATGAGTACGATCCCAACCCCAGTCAAAATGGAGGAAAATGTACTGATTGAATCAACGACTACACGTGCGCATGCGTGGCCGGATATATTGGAAAGACGTGCGGAATCAATACGTTTTTCTTCATGCTATGACAAAAACCCGAATTACAACACATTATAGCCTTCCAAAATTCCCGAATACATTCATTGAATTTCAAAAGCGAATTACTATTACTTCTTTTATCTCATACAAGTTATGTTTGCCTACATTGTCTCAGTGATTTGGATACATGCGTTAATCAGTCTGTATTCTGATTGAATACTTAAGTCGTGACCACGACTTATTATATCTCTTTCGCAGAGGTCGCTATGTCGTCACCACGACTGACTTTGTTCCAAAAAGTTATTTATTTGTTCCCAGAAGTAATCTATTTTGATTCCACGACCTTCTTAGTCGATACTACGACGTAGTAGCTCGTTTTCGTGATACACTCGGTAGTTCATAACATTTTAGTATCTGTTTTTCGTAAGCAACTTAATAAGTCGTGGGAACAAGAAAATTCGCCGTGGTAACGAAATAAATATAAACATTAAAATGTCACACCGCGCCACCGTAGATA
Organism: Dreissena polymorpha; assembly: GCF_020536995.1. NCBI lineage: Eukaryota > Metazoa > Mollusca > Bivalvia > Myida > Dreissenidae > Dreissena > Dreissena polymorpha. The sequence goes on along the minus strand of NC_068360.1, from coordinate 81,019,986 downwards.
ACATAACAATCAGAGAGAACAAATAAGGAAGAACAATGCCATTGTGCACACACTTAATACTAAACCGCCAGCTGATATTAATGCAATACATGTATATGATTTTGTTTTTCATTTTGAATATAATAATAACATGTTGCGAACACACAAGGCTTCCAAAATGCTTGTTTAGAAACAACTTTTGTAACATGTATTTGCAGACATAAACGAGTGCTCGCCCAATCCATGTCTGAACGGTGCGCAGTGCATTGATGGAATTAATGCGTACACGTGCACTTGCGCAGCGGGATATCAAGGCACAAACTGCGAAATAAGTAAGATTTAAAATATTTTCGTTCGAGTTTATATGAATATATAATTTAGATGTACGACATTTTTTGTCCTTTTTTAAAATTGCTGCCTTTTTAAATATCATATTTTAAGATCATTTAATGTTTTGAGTGTTTTAACTTTTAATGAATTGCAGATATCAATGAATGTGACCCCAACCCTTGTCTAAATGGCGGAAAATGTACAGATAAAATCAACGCGTTTACGTGCGCATGCGTGGCCGGATATCAAGGCAAAACCTGCGAAACTAGTACGTAGTTTATGACTCTTCTTATATATTCATCGTAGTGTTGTTATCCGCATTATATGTTTACATACCGAACTATAACACAACACAGACACAGGTTGTCATTAAAATCTGTTAGAGAAAGAATGCTACAACCAAGTAAAGTGTTGGCCGATGAAATGTTGAAACTAGCAATTTAAAGGGATCTTTTCACGTTTTGGAAAATTGACACAATTGAAAAAAGTTGTTTCAGATTGGCAAATTTCGTTTTAGTTATGATATTTGTGAGGAAACAGTAATACTGAACATTTACCATGTTCTAATATAGCCATTATATGCATCTTTTGACGATTTAAAAACCTGAAAATTATAAAGCGTTGCAACGCGAAACGATTGAATAATTTGGAGAGTTCTGTTGTTGTCGTTTAATTTTGTGAAACTACGAAGATTGCTTATATAAAGTATAAAATACGTCTTTCATACATACTTGGCAAGATGGCCGAGCGGTCTAATTGGTGTTTACTCCAGGACTCCGGGGGTCAATTGTTCGAGCCGTGCTGCGGCTTCTTTGTTTTCCTTTTTTAAATTTTATTCTTGATTTTTTACTGGAGCTTTTTAGATCCCATGTTTACATTTATCAATATAGAGCATTTAATGACAAACTTCAAAATATGCCAAAATCCGTGAAAAGGCCCCTTTAAGATAGCTTGGTGTACATGTACTAACATTTGAGAGCCTTGTTTTCAAAGACAAGTCAGCACCGTTTGTAATATACAGTTTATCATTTGTAAACAAAGCAATCAAACCCAAAATAGTTTAAAGTGCTCACAGAAGCAGTTATATTCAGCATTGCATAGTTTTCATAAAAAGAATGTATCAATAAAAAACATATGTTTAAATATATGTAAATGGTAGGGAAAAATGAATGTTGTACGTTGCAGATATCAACGAATGTCTCCTGAACCCATGTCAAAATGGCGGGACATGTTCCGATGGAATCAACGACTACACGTGCGCATGCGTGGCCGGATATGGTGGGAAAAGCTGCGAAATAAGTATGTACATGAAAAGTTCAATTTTTGCAGTTCAAATCGTGTAGGTTATTAGCTCGACTATTATATATGAAATATATATATATAGTGGAGTTATCCTGCTCACCCCGGCGTCGGCGTGAGCGTGAGCGTTGGAATGATAATGTTTGCGTACCATCTCAAAAAATTTCTATGTCCCTTGACATATTGCTTATATATTTTGCATACATCCGTACCAACATGAACCCAATGTATCAGCAGGAGCAGACAACTGTATCAAGCATTTTGTTAGAATTATGGCCCTTTTTTTCTCTTAGAATTTGCATATCATTGATAAATCTATGTTTAAGTTTGCGTACCACCTAAAATGTTTTCTATGTCCCTTGACATATTGCTGTCATATTTTGCACACTTCTTTACCAACATGACCCAAATCTATAAACAAGAGCAAACAACTGTAGCAAGCATTTTGTTAGAATTATGGTCATTTTTCCACTTAGAATATGCATATTATTGATAAATATATGTTAAAGTTTGCGTACCACCTCAAACATACTTCTTTACCAACATGACTCCAATCTATAAACAAGAGCAGACAACCGTATCAAGCATTTTGTAAGAATTCTGTTCCTTTTTATACTTAGAAAATTGAAACTTTGGTTAAGTTTTGTGTTAAGATCCACTTTGTTCCTAAAGCATCAAAGCTATTGCTTTCAAACCTGCAACACTTACTAACTAAGGGGACTGTGCAGGCAAAGTTATGTACTTCTGACTGGATTTTGACAGAATAATGGCCCGAATTATCTGGAATGGATAAATATAAGTATTTTAAGTATGAGCCTCACTCTGGGAGAATGGGGTTTAATACATGCTCGTAAAGTGTCGTCCGCGCAGGCTTATCAGGGACTTTACTTTCCGCTATAATCGACTTTGTCTCTTCTAACCGAAAATACAATAAGGCGGAAAGTGTCGTCCCTGATTAGCCTATGAGGACAGCACAGGCTTATCTGGGACAAAACGCACGCATTAAACCCTATTTTATCTGGGACGAAACGCACGCATTAAACCCTATTTTATCTGGAACGAAACGCACGCATTAAACCCTATTTTATCTGGAACGAAACGCAGGCATTAAACCCTATTTTATCTGGGACGAAACGCACGCATTAAACCCTATTTTATCTGGAACGAAACGCAGGCATTAAACCCTATTTTATCTGGAACGAAACGCAGGCATTAAACCCTATTTTATCTGGAACGAAACGCAGGCATTTAACCCTATTTTATCTGGAACGAAACGCAGACATTAAACCCTATTTTATCTGGAACGAAAGGCAGGCATTAAACCCTATTTTGTCTAGAACGAAACGCACGCATTAAACCCTATTTTATCTGGAACGAAACTCACGCATTAAATCCTATTTTTCCAGAGCATGACTCAGATCTATTATAAGTATACACAGACACGAATGAAGAGAAGGGAAACAAATAGGCGGCGGACACAATCGTGTGGGACATAGGACGCCTCATTAAATATGTTTAAATTAATAACAGTTGTTATAACCCAATAGCGAGGGTATTGTTATTGTAATAATGCTTAATTCATCTAGACTGATAATTGAATAATATTTAAATATTCAGACATTAACGAGTGCCAACCAAATCCGTGTCAAAATGGCGGAACATGCACTGATGGAATCAACGATTACAAGTGCGCATGCGTGGCCGGATATGACGGAAAGAGCTGCCAAATAAGTGTGTAAAAATACTGTCGTTTTGGTGCTGTATTTTTTTGTATTTTTCGCAATATAATGAGAAATTAAATTAGACACATCGATAGATTTTTTATTGATAAAATTCAATGGTTTGCATGCAAGTGTTTATTTAATGTTTATTCCGAACCTAAATTAAAATTGAAGGTAATGTATAGTGTTATATATTATTGGTTTTGCAGATATCAACGAATGCGACCCAAATCCTTGCCAAAATGGAGCCAAATGTATTGACGGTGTCAATTCGTTTACATGCGCATGCGTAGCCGGATACAATGGCAAAACCTGCGAAATCAGTATGAATATGTTAAATTTAAACATTGACATGTTTGATAGATAAATGTTTGTTTGATATTATGCAAGTTTTAAGAAGTCATTTTAGATTTAGCGTTGATAACTAGCGCAACACAATGATGTTAAGTCTTAAACTGCTGCTATAATAAAATGTTAAATAATGCTATATTATAGTGTTAAATTTTGAACGAAATAACTTAAAAAGCATATATTTGCACAATTTCTGCATGCCAATCCATCTTGTTGATAGAGTTGGAATTCGTGAAATGGTTCAAAAAACAAATAATTAGCCGTCCTACCTTCCAAATGGATGGGGTCGATGTTAAGAAAAAATGACATTTTCTTATTGCCTCATCTGTACTCAGGATCGTGAGCTTTTTCTGCCGTAGTTATCATAAAGATTAACAACGAAATTGTTCCTTGTTTATTGGTCGATCAGCTTGTATCATCACTTATTATAAATATACTAATTTCATCGTCATAAGCAGTTTTATATGTCTTATAGCACCTATTTTACCATGCCGATTAATATCATTTCCAAAAGTCGTTATCAACTTAAATAGCTTATAAAAACGTTTAGATATAAAATGACACTTTTTGTTATGCGGAACTCGTTATTTTTCTTGTTAGACATCAATGAGTGTGACCCCAATCCTTGTAAAAATAGCGGGAAATGTACTGATGGAATCAACGACTATAATTGCGCCTGCGTGGCCGGATATGACGGAAAGAGCTGCGAAATCAGTAAGATCTTACAAATATATGTAATAAAATTTTCAAATACGTTTTATTCAAATCGACGTTATAGATAACAAATCGCATTTCGTATGTTTTGTTCTGTTTTACGATGAAAGTCTGTTACAAACAAAAATCATTTGCAACAAAAGAACCGTTTGAACATCTCAAATTACTGAGCTATGCAAATTTACACAAAAACACATAATGCGTTGAAACGTACGTTTTTACGTGTCATTTGACTAGCATTGATAAAGTGTAACTATTTGTGTTCATTCTTTTTCAATGAGAAAAATAACAGTATTGACGCTTTTTAACGTCATTTTTTTCTTAGATATCAACGAGTGCCAACCTAACCCATGTCAAAATGGCGGTAATTGTACAGATGGAATCAACGATTACACGTGCGCATGCGTTGCCGGATATGCGGGAATAAGCTGCTCAATAAGTAAGCCTTTTTAATCGTGTTTTTTTTCTAATTATTTGTTGCTTATTATATAAATAAATCGCTCTTTATGAATTGATGGTGTATAAGATTCGATCTAGAATTGTGTTGTTATTTTTGACGAAAATTAAGCGATACTATTAACTTATGTACTCAAAAATACGTATGTGTTGATATGCATTGGCAAATTTAGATGATTGAGGTGATCCGATGTTTTTTTTCCGCACGAGCTGATTGTGTGACGTTGCGAACCAACAGAACGATTGGTATTGATTGGCATGATTAACACGTGCAAAGCGTTGCAAACATTTATAATATACCATCATACGATAAAACACATTTGCATGTATTTGGTGATATGCTTGGGGAATATAACAAGACTGTCGTACTCCAATGGTTATTTTCGAAAGATTTAGTTACGTTGAATTCAAGACAAATGGAATATATTAGAAAAATGAACAAGTGCGACACAGCCAATCGGAAAACCACAACCATTTATAAAATACCTTCCTCCATAAAAAAACTTAAAGTCATCATTGCAACCAATGATGTTTTATTTCCGTACAGAAATATCTTAAGTGAAGAAATAACGAATACTCAATATTCAGTTTCTAAAACGATTCCTAAAAGTTAAGCGCATTTAGACGTTCTAGAGTGTTTTTTTTTAATTCCAGACATCAACGAGTGCGATCCCAACCCCTGTCAAAATGGCGGGAAATGTACGGATGGAATCAACGATTTCACGTGCGCATGCTTGGCCGGATATCAGGGCAAGAAATGCGAAATCAGTACGTCTTTCGTCGACTTATAATTGTTTTTTCATATACCGGTGAGCTTTTAAATATTCTAAAACAATACAAGTCTTCAATTATGAATGCGTATGGGTTACACACTATTGTGTACTCTTTCAACGAAAACTAGGACTTCTACAATTCTTCTAAAATTACGACTAAACAGCTTCAACTTAAGCTAATCACCCCTATTAAGGGTTTAACCCATTTATGCCTAGTGGACTCTCCAATCCTTCTAAATTGGATCAATTTATCTTCAAAATTAGGGATGTCTAGTATATTTATTTCTATATTTAGAATATTTCTAACAGAAACTCCTTTAAGCAAACAGCGCAGACCCGGATGAGACGCCGCATCATGCGGCGTCTCATCTGGGTCTACGCTGTTTGCCAAGGCCTTTTTTCTAGACGCTATGCATAAATGGGTTAAACAACAATGTTGCATCAAAAATATATTTCATCGTGAATTCAACTTTCAATATAATGCATATAATACATATGTAGATAAACTGACATTATACTAGTTATCATGGAAACATAAACCATAAAGCAAGTCATACCTTTTGTAGTGATGTGTGCTCTCATAACTTTAGTACTTTGAGATAATATGTGTCTTGTTCTGATAAAACTGGGCATAATACATGTGCGAAAAGTATCGTCCCAGATTAGCCTGTGCAGTCCGCACAGGCTTATCAGGGGCGACACTTTCCGCCTAAACTTGATTTTCGGTAAGGAGGGACTTGATACTAAAAAAACCATTAAAGCGGAAAGTGTCGTCCCTGATTAGCCTGTGCGGACTGCACAGGCTAATCTGGGACGACACTTTACGCACATGAATTAAGCCCAGTTTTCTAAGAACAAGACACATATGTCAGACAGTCCTTTCCGTCCTTGTTCGGCTGTCATAGTCAATATGTGATAGTCAGTGTATCTAGCTGGTGGTTTCCTGCTCCGTGTTGATCTTCTTGGAGTCGGAAATGGTCTTCGCACTCATTCTGGTTACGGTCTCGGAGTATGCAGTTTTCTTGTCCTTCGTTCAGTTGCACCTCTAGTCGCTGTATTATCACTGATATTATCTGTTTGATGTCCATTTAGACTGTCAGGGTACTCATGTTCATTATCTGTTATATTGTCTGTATTATCCTCATCTTCTAGTGTTCTTGCTACATCATCTTGCGGAAGTGCATCTTCACTTACTGAAGTTCGTGGATAAACGTTACTGCTCTCTACCTCTTCATCTTCATTATCTTCTCACTCTTCATCTGAAGCGCAATATTCTCGGTTTGTTCTGCAATATCCTTCCTTCTTTTGATTATTAACAATTTTATTATATTTTACTGAAGTTTCGCGTAATACAGTATTCTTTGCCGTCCAGATATCAATGAATGTGATCCCAGCCCTTGTCAAAATGGCGGTAAATGTAGCGATGGAATAAATGACTTCACATGCGCATGCGTGGCCGGATATGAGGGCAAGAAATGCGAAATCAGTAAGTTCCTTTGCGTTGTCTTTGTCCGTTTGGTGGCTGATTGGCAATGGATGGCACTACATGTATTCACACATTAAATAACTACATGAACGTGTCAAGAAGAAGTAAATGAAAACATATTTTAATGTATTCTTTTTATTACAAAAATAATTTATGTAACAAATTAATATATTAAATTACCTTTTTGGGGAATTTCTATATTTTTCATACAACTTTTTCATGATCTCTCTCAAAAAATGTGTAAAATGCACTTTTTTACAATTCGTGAAATTGGTTAAAACAGTATTGGCACATGGATACAAATCGTGATGTTTCTATGATAAATATTATCATGACTTTATCTTTTCTACAGACATAAATGAATGCGCGTCCAGCCCATGTGCTAACGGGGCCACTTGTATTGACGGTGTAAACTTGTACGAGTGCGCATGCGTGGCAGGATATGACGGAGTTCACTGCGAAATCAGTATGGCTATGTTATTACAATATATAAAAACTAAGTGAAATCATATTTCTAAATGTGCAATAGATAGCTCAATCTTGATTTAGTAGACATAGTATAAACATGGCTGTTTTTTATAAGCTGATTTAGCATGAACTCAATATATTTCTATAAATGTAAGTATTTGTTTACGTTAACTCGTGTTTTCTTAACTTAATGGTTTTCTCTAAACATAATTAATTATCTTTAAAGAATTACACATAAATTTGCAATTCGCAAAAACATTCAACGTGTGTACTTAAGATCTTAACGAGTGCAATGTCAATGTCTGTCAACATGGAGGCAAATTAACGGTCGATTATGTATTTGAAAGTCAGACTCAACAGCACATAAAACAATTAAAATGCGTTACAGACATCAATGAGTGCGATCCTAATCCGTGTAAAAATGACGGTAAATGTACCGATGCAATCAACGATTACAAGTGCGCATGCGTGGCCGGATATGACGGGAAGAGCTGCGAAATCAGTAAGCCGTAGCGATCATCTAATAAGATTTATTTTGAATACTTAATAAATTAAAGTTGAATTTAACAATCTGAACATTTTCAGCATTTTGCATATCAATTTGTTATAATTACACATGTAATTTGATATTTGATTATGCGTTTTCTATAATTCATGTTATCTTCTTTCGCCTTCAAACTACCTGTATCTATTACTTTGGTTGTTGTTTTGTAATTTTATCATTACAAACTTGAATTCCTTTTAAAATGTTGGGGCAGTTTTAAGAAGACATCAATCGTCTATATTGAGATATGTTTGCATAACATAACAAACACAATGATTGTTCGTTACATTTTCGCGGCATATTGATATAACATTTATATAATTAGTTTTTAATTGATGTTTGTAATTTGTGTCGTCTGCAGACATTAACGAATGTGCGCCTAGACCATGTCAAAATGGCGGCACATGTACTGATGGCATTAACGACTTCCAGTGCGCATGCGTGTTAGGGTACGCCGGAAAGAACTGCGAAATAAGTAAGTTATCTGCCATATCGCGTTCGTTGTTCTAGATAAAACATTTTACCATATATTAAACTGGAATAATTATCTCAAAATAACCATCAAGATTTCAAAGTAAAACTTTTTCCTTAACACCATACTAATTATTTTAAAGTTTTATGGTAATGCATTTGTAATTGTGTTTAAGTATCTTGTCGCACCTCACTACACAGAATATTGTCATTGCAAGACTTTTCGCAGTTTGCCTTCAACTATGTTTGTTATTGTCTAATTTACTTAAAATTATTTTATTTTAATGTAATGCAGTTTAAATCAAACTCTGCATATCATCAACCATAACACATCCAAACGATTTACTGTCGTCGTTCTTCTCTATTGCTCTTCTTTGATTGATAATGTTTAGCCACTGTTGATTATACTGTTTTACTATTATTGGCCATACTGTTTTACATCTGTTGACCGAACTTTTTGTCCACTGTGTACTCTTCTTCTTTACCATTGTTGACCATACTGTTTGACAAATTTTGACAATACTGTTTAACCACTGTTGACCATACTGGTTTACAAATTTTGACAATACTGTTTAACCACTGTTGAACATACTGGTTTACAAATTTTGACAATACTGTTTTACCACTGTTGACCATACTGTTTTACAAATTTATTCAATACTGTTTAAACACTGTTGACCATACTGTTTTACAAATTTTGACATTACTGTTAAACCACTGTTGACCTTACTGTTTTACAAATTTTGACAATACTGTTTAACCACTGTTGAACTTACTGTTTTACAAATTTTGACAATACTGTTTAACCACTGTTGACCATACTGTTTTGCAAATTTTGACAATACTGTTTAACCACTGTTGGCCATACTGTTTTACAAATTTTGACAATACTGTTTAACAACTGTTAAGCATACTGTTTTACAAATTTTGACAACACTGTTTAACCACTGTTGACCATACTGTTTTACAAATTTTGACAATACTGTTTAACTACTGTTAAACATACTGTTTTACAAATTTTAAAAACACTGTTTAACCACTGTTGACCATACTGTTTTACAAATTTTGACAATATTGTTCAACCACTGTTGACCTTACTGTCTTATTGATGGTGACACTACATCGTCGGATACCCACGACTAATTCATTCCGTTACTCTCCGATAAATGGAGAGTAGCGGAATGGGTCGAACGTGGGTATCCGACGATGGTGACACTATAGTTTTACCAATGTTGAGCATACTGTTTTAACATTGTTAGCAATAACGTATATTTCCTTTTTTCCAGACATTGACGATTGCTCCCCGACGCCTTGTAAAAATGACGCCAAGTGCGTAGACGGAGTTGCGAGCTTCACGTGCATCTGTAATAGCGGTTGGCAAGGAGACCGTTGTCACCTTGGTAGGTTTTGATCCTCTTTCGAATTCTAGTTAATGAGCGTTTTTACCTCGCTTTGTATATCCCCTTCAATGAACGAAGACATTTCTGACCTCGATGCACATTTTATAAGGTTCAATCATATACTAAGAAGCCGCAGATTTGATTGAATCTTTTTGCATAAAATGTTTTCAATAGAAATAAATTCTTTGACATTTTAAGATTATTTCCCACAAGCAATGCTCGGAATTCAGTTTTGACACATTTTAGACACAATTGTATTTTAAAAGATTGTAATACGCGAGAGCTATATATCGCCGAAATATACCAGTAAACGTCCATTATGAATTGTTAGATAAGTCGTTATCGAAGCGCTGAAAGGGTTGTTGTTGTATTTTATTTAGACGTGAACGAGTGCGCCTCCAGCCCGTGTAAGAACGGCGCTACGTGCAACAACCTGCTGGACGCGTACACGTGCACGTGCGTGGCGGGATACGAGGGAACCAACTGCGAGATCAGTAAGTCCGTGTGATTTCAAATTGTCATTGTTCAAACTTATGTTTCAGTTATAATTTGATATAAAACAATAATGGAATGATTATGTACATGTAAGACGCTTGAATTGTGTTCTTGAATACTTAACCAACGTGCTTACAAGTGTTGAACGTTGTTACTAAATATGTACATAAGTGTTGTAAAATGATTTGATTTTTAATCTCGTTTTTTTTCATAATTTCATGAAACATTTAACACTATCTTAAATGCAAAACATCGATAACAAAATCTTACACAACAATACTTTACACAACACAGCATACTCATCCTCGGAGGATCAGCCTCAGCAGAAAGATCAACAACTTAACGAACAACCACTGATATTTTGTTTTGTTTTTCTATCTGGCAGATATTGATGAATGTGCGACCGGTCCTTGCAAAAATGGCGGCAAATGCACGGACGGAATAAATTCGTACAAATGCGCATGCGTGACCGGATGGACTGGACTTGACTGTGAAATCGGTAAATACGTTTTCATTGATTATTAAATGCATTAGTTGACTTAAAAATATGTATTAATGGCAATAAGTGAAACATTTAACGAAAAAAAACCTTCATTTTGTATGACGGTTTATTCAAGGTACATTAGAAATTACAGTCCATGAGTACACATGTATGTTGAATAAAATTATACAAACAAAATGCATGCAAGTGGTCATCAATAAATACAAGTTCATGGCATGATTGATCATATACAAACTATATTATGTTCTATACATACATTGTTAATACATGTATTTCAACATAAAGTTAACATAAAAAAGCGCTTTTGACAGCGAGAAATAAACCTTTCTGATATATATTACTAAAAATAATATTTATAGACATTTGTTTGGATAAATGCTTTATGAACATAAATTGCTAAATTTCTGTCAATTGTTTGGTTACCAGATTGCATTAACTGTATACATTTTGGAATATTTGGTCTTTTCCTGTAATATTTCTTGATGTATATTTTTCTAATATCATTGTATAAGGAACATTCAAACAAAATTGAAATTCATCCTCCAAGACATTGCAATGTTGACATTTTCTTTCCTGGTATGGTATAGATTCTGTTTTATACCACCTGCCTGACTCTATTTCCAATCTATGTGAAGATACTCTTAGTCGGCATAGATTAAACCTAAACTTATCGATAGTAACATCATTTAAATAAGGCTGGAATTCAAATTTACAAAAAACAGATTATAACTTACTGCTCTTGATGAATTACTCAATTCAGACATCCAATTTTGTATAAAAGCATCATTTAATCGGTATTTAACAAGATATAAACAACACTTATCATCACCTACTCCTTGGTTTATCCATGCATAATGTAATCCAAAGGACTGCAGCAAGTTACAAACAGCTTTAGCCCATTTGTGCATATTTGGTTTACTTATCAAACTGTTACACATATGTAAATATATGCACTAAACATATTTATGGTCGTTTAACTGGATAACCTTAAGCCAATACCTTATTACATTAACTGCACATCTCACAATTAAGGATATTCTACCAAGTTCTCCATACACACAATTATTTTGAGTTTGAATTTTCACGCCTAATAATTTTTTACAGAAACTTAAATGTACTCTCTCAAGTGTCATGGATTCATTTAAGCCCCATATTTCTGAGCCATAAATTAAAATTGGTAAAACAAGTTGATCAAATAACTGTAATTAAGTCTGAATATTGATTAAAGGAAAATTAAGTAAATATGAATTTAATTTAAAACCGCTTTTGAAGCTTGTCCAGCAAGAGTTTCAAAAGTACTTGCAAATGATCCTCCCGTGGTAAATACAATTCCTAAATATGTAAAAGATTTTACAATTTCTAATACCTCGCCTTTATATGCAAAATTCATATTTCTCCTTAATTGTCCCCCTTTTTAAAAAATCATTACTTTAGTTTTATTTGAATTTAAACATAGTTTCCACCTATCACAGTATTCTTCCAACAAGCACAAACCTTTTGTAAGTCGAAGTTTATTTGACGTAGCTTTGTTCATACACTCACTCTGTATATACTTTTGCTCAATTAAAATGCTCATCTTTCTGCTTTGATGATCAAACAAAAGTATTCTTCTTACTGTGAAATGTTTGTGTCCGTATTCAGAAGTAAAAGAAGAAACTACATGGCAAAGCAAGTGCACGAAATCGTTTCTTGTATTTGAAGTTAATATATTGTTAATGTTGTGACGTCTTCAAAGTCATCTGCGAACAGAACAGAGCCGTGACGCCATAATCTATGAATTAATTGCGTGTATTGTTTGATGTCTAAAGCGTCTGGATAGAACATGAACTAGAGAAACGTATCACTATAAAAAAAATAATATTCTACAGCTCTCGAATAATTACTAAGCAGATGTGCAAAAACGGACAGCTTTCCGCCTTGCTACGTGTTATTGCATGTGTTACGTACGCTAAGCAGTTTGTGATTGATCGTTATCAACGTTGAAATATCATGTGTGTCATATATAGTTAATCGAGAACTCGATGTGTGCCAAAAATAAAATACCAAGAGAGAAAATGAACGTTTGACCGAATAAGCTGTAATCACATAACGCTTTTAATATTTTAATACTATTTAATACTTTCTTAATTGTTACAAACTTGGCATGGCGTTCACCTGTTGGCATACTGACAGTATTGTCATCCATGCGTGTGTGGAAATAAGCCATTTTAATCTGTTTAACCTAATCATTCTTATTTTAATTTTAAGTGCTTAAGACTTGATAATGAAACATGTGTTCCATTGAAAGGTTACATTAACGAGCGGAATTCACTTATCGGAATTCACAATAATCTGTATTCGAAACCTGTAAAGTATGCTGTAAACTTCTATGCATTTGAGATACATATTGTTGCAGTATAACTACTTGTTTTCTTAAGGTTTAGTCGATTGCTTATATTCTTCGCGATTGTTCAGTGATTGTGCTTGTATCTGATTTAAGGGGCGTGCTCACAAATTTGTGTACTTTAAAAAAAATCAATAAATGTAGTTACCAATCCCGCTCTTTGGAAACGTTTCGAATTATGAAAATGGAAAACAAATTTGAATAAATCAGCTAGCCTTCCCCAGGATTCGAACCCGATACATTTAGGGGCAAAATCTCACCTCTCATGCTTATAAGTTATAACCAAAATTTTAATCGCCACCTAAGTAATGCGCGTATTGTTAGAATTGTTTAAGACAAGTGTTACCAACACATTATTATCTTACCTATCTCGATTGATGATTATACATCCACGAATGGAAATTGTGCAGAAAAAATAAATAAAGAGTTTTGTTTTGCTTTATGGATATTATGCATTCATTTATTGTTTGCACATTTTACAATTTTGTGTCATTTTGCAGAACTAAGAACACATCCCTTTATCATTCTAAAAACGAGTCCACAGTTTCGCGCTAAGTCCTCAATTAAACTTTAGTCGTCGCGAGAGTTCATACATGGGTTACTATAACCTTGCTGTATACAGGCGATGTATGATTACTTATGCAGTTTTAATCATTAGAATATGAAGAAACATACGGATAAAATAACAATACTCGCGTTTTGGTGCCTTTATATAATAGGCTTACTTATGGAATTTGTGGGGAACGTACCGAAAAATAAACCATTAACGAGCTTCTTTCTTTGGAATAAAATCGAACTCATAAAAAGAATAGTAATGTTGAACTTCCATATCGCCACATTGGTGTTCAAAGGGCCTAGCATCTCCGTAGTTTTACATTATAAATAGGTGTATGCAGTTTTCAAAGGGCGAATCGTGATCTTTTTTCACAAGTTGCGCTGACTTCTCGTTTTGTGCATTTGTATTTTCTGGAAATATACTATATATGTGTTTCTCTGGTATTGTCAATTTGTCGAAGCTATAACAAGTGTTAGGTTTGAGTAATATTTAATAATGCATATCAATCCAGCACTAGTGTGTTACTAAAATGGTGTGGATTTCAACCTGTTCTTTTCTTTACAGATGTTGACGAATGTGCCAGCTCCCCGTGCCAGAACGGCGCCTCGTGCAAAGACCACGTGGCCGGATACACCTGCAACTGCGCTTCCGGTTGGCAGGGCGTACACTGCAAACAGGGTTAGTACAAAACCGTCTGAAAAAGCACCCCTCTCAAAGCGATGACACCTCCCGGTTGTCTGGTTAACGCAGTGGTTATTATTTTCGTTTTTAACCCATTTATGCCGAACGGACTCTCCCATCCTTCTAAATTGGATCAATCTATTTCCAAAATTAGGGATGCCTAGTATATTTTATTTATTTCTGTATTTAGATATTTCTTACAGAAATTCATTTAGGCAAACAGCGCAGACCCTGATGAGACGCCGCATTATGCGGCGTCTCATCTGGGTCTACGCTGTTTGCCAAGGCCTTTTTTCTAGACGCTAGGCATACATGGGTATAAGCGGCACGAATCGCTTCACACGCGGAGCATGTGGGGTTTGCTGGCGTCTACATACCAGTTGGTTTCTCCGTAGATAATTATCACAGATCACGCTAAATACTTACTAATTCATGTAAACATAGAAGTTACAAAATCAAATTGCCTTGCACACAGGTGAGTCACAGCTCTGATAAGACTTGAAGCAACACTAGCAGTGGGTTTTACCACACAAACAATAATTTCGGCAAGAATGAACCTCATAGACTTAGAAAAACAGATATGCTATGTATGTCTTTGTATGCCCATCCATTTTGCCGCAACGAAAGTCACCATTTCTTGTTGAGTCGATTTGCATCTGGCGGTGTGTTAAATGTTACGCTTTAACATTTCTTGAGAACTTTTGCACTTTTGTCAAAATGTAGTAAAAAAAGAATGCATGCCAAATTTGTCCAAAGAAAAGTAACAAAGCAGCCTGTTTTTGTTGTTATTTCATCTGTCCGAACAATATTTGCATTCACATCGCTTTCAAAAAAATGACAAATGTTATTCACGATAGGGAGGACATTTGACCAATCAAAGCTCTGAAAGGATCATTGTTGTACATGTATTTTATTCAGATGTAAACGAGTGCGCATCCAGCCCGTGCAAGAACGGCGCCACGTGCAACAACCTGCTGGACGCGTACACGTGCACGTGCGTGGCGGGATACGAGGGAACCGACTGTGAGATTGGTGAGTGTTTGTAAACTAAGATCTAAAAAGCCTTGTTCTGAGAAAACCGGGCTTAATGCATGTGCGTATAGTGTCTTCCCAGATTAGCCTGTGCAGTCCGCACAGCCTAATCAGGGACGACACTTTCCGCCTAAATTGGATTTTTGCTAACAAAAGACTTCATTTAAACAAAAATGTAATAAGAGCGGAAAGTGTCGTCCCTGTTTAGCCTGCGCGGACTGCACAGGCGAATCTGGGATGACACTTTATGCACATGCATTATGCTCTGTTTTTTCAGAACAAGACGAAAATTAATACTGTAGTAATGTTTTATTAATGTAAAACGAAACTTTTCACGGAATCTTTTACTCAACAAAACCACGAAATGTTACATAATTGTCATGGTAATACAATATATACACACACATGCAAAACATATGAATGCTGTACAATCTTTAGTTTTTGCTAAATAGACAAGATAATGGTATGAGATTCATTTTACAATTTAATAGCAAGCAAACGAGTTTAGTCGTATCTAATAAAAAAAATCTTCATTCATCTAGCGAAAATGTCATTTATGGTTGAATATATCACAACGATCCTCGTTTTATTAAAGCAATGGCCGTACCATGCCTTAACAGTTGTTTGTTTTTAACAAACCCTATTTTTTGGTTCAGACTCTGGGTAGTTCCAACTGTTTAAAGCGGTCCCCAGATATGTTTTAGTAAACATGATTGGTCGAATTTGCTTCTAATGACTTAATTATTGCATATCGACCGCCATTTAGTTCATATGATTGGGATGTATTTCTTGCAAAAATATCAACGAGATCGGAATAGAAAACGAGTGTTAATAAATGGGGTTGGTTCGGGTGGGGTGTATGTGTGTGTGTGGGGGGGGGGGCGGCAGCCCCTTAAACAATTTATTCCGCTATTTAACAGTAACATTAACTTTCTGGTTTACAGCTACATCTGTTATTTTCGACCTTCACATTTGTGCCTTATGAATTTAAAAGATCGACTTCAATATTCTTTCATAGTTGTATTTAGTTCTCGTAACTTTAATAATTGTAGGTTGTTGTGTTCGTTTCCTATAATTTACTTATTCGATTTTTAAGGGAAAATGTCCATACTTTTATCTTTGCTTGGTCTTTGCCAGAATGGCATCGGCATACACTAGCAAAAGAAACAAATAAATCCAGTCAATATTTTGTGAAAAAAATGATTTCAACGTATTACAAACACCAAGAATTTTGGGCTAGAAATCACCGCGTGAGAGACGCGCACTTGACGAAGAATTTAAGAATTATTTCCGGGGACCGGTTAAGTGGAAATATACCCGACCATTCGTTTGTTAGGTATTTCATATCGATTAAATTTTCCTTTATGTTAGATACAATCATATTCTCAAAATAAGCTAAAATGTATGGCCTTGAAGGAAATCAATTTTCTAAAGTATGAAAAAGATTATGGAAACACCGTCCCTATTTTTCTAGAAAATGTTAGTGGAAACACTTTTTCCATAGGTAAAATAATATAATATATTGCCAAGAGTTGTAAACATGGGCATAGACCACGTGTTTATGTAATTTGCGATTATAAATATTTATATAATTGAAATCGAACTCGTTTTTGCGTAATTTGCCAATTGGTGTTGGCTATTCGGTTGTGAACCGTCCCGCTTTTCTATGTTAACGAACGTCATTTCTTTTCAGACACGGACGAGTGCGCGAGCTCTCCGTGCCAGAACGGCGCCACGTGCATAGATCACGTGAACAGTTACACGTGCAACTGCGTTGGAAACTGGGCAGGCACCCACTGTGAACTAGGTACTTCTTGCCGATTCAATATTTGAACTTAATAATGGTAAATCGATCTACAGAATAGGGTCGCAATTCCAAATTGCAAATCCAATACCTGTCAATAATACTCGCAAGGGGAGTTAGACAGTATAGATAGATATATAGCAATTCCAAATTGTGTCAGAATTGTACATTAAAGCGGTCGACCGTAGCAGCGAATTATGCATACGCCGAACCATGTCGACCAGGAAAATCCCATAGTCAGAGTTTTAGGAATATTAACATCTTATATCTAACCAAATACAGCTCTCTGATTGTATAATTGTCTTAATTAAAGACGTCATCACCACCATTAATTATGTTGTCACGCATACGTTACCCAAGTTTATATCATTATGTCTCGCTTGTCAGTGCACGGCAACTGGGCCACGTGGAATGACTGGAGTATTTGTTCGGTCACGTGCGCCAATGGAACCGTGACCCGGTTACGCACGTGTACTGACCCTGCCCCCGTCAACGGAGGCAACAAGTGCTCCGGTGTCGACACGGAGGTTAACACCTGCTCATTTGATCCTTGTCCAGGTACGTTCTTTAAAAGTGGAATAGCTGTATTGTCTTATATCATCATTATGATCGTCATAATCAAACAACAACAGCAACATCTTCATCATCAACACCACCCTCTTCTTTATTTTGCCATCATCAATAAGATCGCCAGAAACATAATCCTCTTCTTCTCATTCTCAATATCATCGTCTGTCGTGCCTTAGTCCATTTAAGCCCAGTGGAATCTCCCATCCTTCTAAATTGGATCAATTTATTTCCAAAATTAGTGATATCAAGTATATATTTATTTCTCTATTTAGAATATTTCTTACGAAAATTCATTTAAGCAAACAGCGCAGACCCAGATGAGACGCCGCATCATGCGGCGTCTCATCTGGGTCTACGCTGTTTGCCAGGGCCTTTTCTAGACGCTAGGCATAAATGCTTTAAACACGGCATTACGTATATTGATTTGTTTTTGTTCTCAATTCTCAGTTGACGGAGGGTGGTCTATGTGGAGCGCCTACGGCGACTGCTCGGCCACGTGTAAGGGAGGCAACCGCACGCGGACACGTGACTGCACGCGCCCCGAACCTGCTTGGGGAGGCGCCGAGTGTGTGGGTGTGAAGTTCGAGATTGGCGAGTGCAACACGAACCCTTGCAACGGTATCAGGCCTTTGAGAATATTGGTTACATGGCAGTAATCATTTTGTTTCGAAGTATTCATTATATATGATTATATAGAGTTTGTATTCTTATAGTTAAATGAATAGTTGATCATTGTTATAATGAAGCTCTGAACTGTGTTCGCTATAGGACGTATTCGATCACATACAATGGACGTTTCAATACACGAATACAACAAATACCATACCGATTCGGATAGCAATTTATAAAACAAAAAGAACGTTTATTGGTATGTTTTTGCATACAGCTGTGTTGGTAATTGTTTTCGTTCATATGAATGAAATGGGTGCACACATATAAATACGTGCTCGTTTTTCATTTCTAAGCAATATCATATGCTAACCAAATATCGTCCACAATATATAAGTAACTTTTAATGGCGTCATGGGTATAAAAGATGTTGTAATTAAAAACAGTTAAGGTAACGTTTCCAATGTAATTACGATGTTTATTGGGTATAAAATGTTCTCGTTTAAATGAAGATATAAAGGTAATAAATGTATAATGAGCTCATGCCACGCTCAATGTAAAATATTAATTTACTGACCCTGTATAACACAGAACGTGGCCAGTAAGAAGCAGTGTAACTTATACACCAAATTTAGTTTAAGTGTTTCAATCAATCACACTAAGTGTAATATTAATAGTTAAAACACATTGTTTTTACGTGCGTCCGACATTGGAAACCAACTATTTATTCAGTGACTCCCCCGCAAGACGGCTTATGGGGTGCCTGGCAGAAGTGGCAGGGTTGCTCCGTTACGTGCGGAAGTGGCGTCCAGAGGCGCTACCGAAACTGTGACAAGCCAGTTCCGAAATACGGCGGCCTTCCGTGCTTGGGAGAAGGTTTCGAGGAACAGAAGTGCTCCGGCGCAAGTGCTTGTCCATGTATGTTCCAATATGAGTATTTTTTTTTTAATTGGTATATAAATGTAAATAAAAGGTTGAACAATTTCAGACTAACAACAATCTGTTTAACTTATTTAATATTCCCACAACCCGCAAAAACATTTTGGTTCTGGTAACGGCACCAAACTGTCTGCGTATGGTTCAAATAACGTATTGCGTTAAGTCTTCAGATGTGATGAATACTATCACAGTTTTATTTTCTCTGCTATCTGTTTCAAGTGTCTGTTGACGGACAATGGAGCGCCTGGTCAACGTCAACGTGTGACGTCACATGCGGTAATGGTAAGGTTGTCAAGCAGCGGAAGTGCGACAGTCCCGCCCCTAAAAACGGCGGTGCTCCCTGCCCTGGGGACAACATGGAGGTTACGACTTGCAAGAAGGCGGCATGCCCTGCCGATTCAATCGCCCTGAGTTTCGGGTCCGAGTATGCATCGGTAAGAAACGCATGGTAACGTGACCAATGTAATGAGTGAACTGACTTAACGCCCTTAAGTAATCTGTTAGGATGATAGGGTTAGCATTCGAAAAATGTTATAATAGTTGATAAAAGCAGCTGTAATCGAATAAAACCATGTAAAATAATACAAAAGCTGGTAAAATAAAATAAATATTTTATGACACACATGCTACCCTCTCCCCGCCCCTTCTAACAGCGACAAACAATTCGGCTCTTTCTTCTGGATAAAGGTTTCAGCCACCTAGTCAGAATACTTCTTAAAAATCCTTATCTGATTTTAAAAAGATAACGCTTTGTCTTTAGTCGATATAAATATGAGAAAAACAACGTCAAATCTTGACAAAAGGAAATAATTTTATTTAAGATATGTGTTTACCAAATACCATAATTCTACTACCAGAGTCAGTAAAAAAAATGACGCCACCCATTGACAAATGGTCTATTTTCAGAAATGTCCAAAAGACTTTTTCACGTGCAAGAAAGGCAAGATCACGTGCATCCAGACGGAGTTTGTTTGCGACTGCTCTCCTGATTGCGATGATTCAAGTGATGAAGACAAGACGTGGGGAGGTTGTACGAAGAAAATGGAATGCTCTGCCGCTGCTGGTAAGCTATTGACATCTCTTTAATTGTGCGACAAGCGAAAAACTTGACCTACCTTCACTAGAATTACATTGACGCGTTTAAAATACACGTGTACGTTATGACATTTTTCTATTTCTAGTTGTACGGACACGTGACGATTTTAGATTGTAAATTCGCGTATGCAAATAGGATAAAAAGTATTCAAGACAATTGGATACATGTTAAAGAACAATTATTATGAAAATGATTATTATTATTATTATTATTATTATTATTATTATTATTATTATTATTGTCATTATCATTATTATTATTATTATTATTATTATTATTATTATTATTATTATTATTATTATTATAATAATTATTATTATAAGTAGTGGTAGTAGTAGTAGTAGTAGTAGTAGTTGTTGTTGTTGTAGTAGTAGTAGTAGTAGTAGTAGTAGTAGTAGTAGTAGTAGTAGTAGTAGTAGTAGTAGTAGTAGTAGTAGTAGTAGTAGTACTAGTAGTAGTAGCAGTAGTAGTAGAAGTAGTAGAAGTAGTACTAGTAGTAGTAGATGTACTAGTAGTAGTAGTAGTAGTAGTAGTAGTAGTAGTAGTAGTAGTAGTAGTAGTAGCAGTAGTAGTAGTAGTAGTAGTAGTAGTAGTAGTAGTAGTAGTACTAGTAGTAGTAGTAGTAGTAGTAGTAGTAGTAGTAGTAGTAGTAGTAGTAGTAGTAGTAGTAGTTGTAGTAGTAGCAGTAGTAGTAGTAGTAGTAGTAGTAGTAGTAGTAGTACTAGTAGTAGTAGTAGTAGTAGTAGTAGTAGTAGTAGTAGTAGTAGTAGTAGTAGTAGTAGTAGAAGTAGTAGAAGTAGTACTAGTAGTAGTAGATGTACTAGTAGTAGTAGTAGTAGTAGTAGTAGTAGTAGTAGTAGTAGTAGTAGTAGTAGTAGTAGTAGTAGTAGTAATAGTAGGAGTAGTAGGAGTAGTAGTCGAAGTAGAAGTAGTTTTAGTTTATCTTTTTAACATGATTATTACCGGTGTCAAAACTGATATTGTAATTTTCAGGTCTCAAGACAACCGTTCTGACACTTCTGCTAGGATTCGCCACGTGGTTCCTTTCGTGTCGCTGGTAATCAAGTGTCCTGATGGATCTGTCGCTGGTAATCAAGTGTCCTGATGGATCTGTCGCTGGTAATCAAGTGTCCTGATGGATCTGTCGCTGGTAATCAAGTGTCCTGATGGATCTGTCGCTGGTAATCAAGTGTCCTGATGGATCATCGTTTACTTCCTATCGACCAACTTATCTTTTATGAGTTAATTGACTTTAGAACAAGTTTATTGAACATAGACCAAACAGTCTGACAATCAAGCAGTTAAGTTTTGGCGACCAGATAAAAATACCATTGCAACATGAATGGGCTGTTGAACTTTTTAATTTACCGTACACCAATGGACTGACAATCAACCAGTTGTTTGATATTCGAACTTTTAACTGAACAAAGACCTGTTGAAAAACCATTGATCACTGAACCGACTTTCAACAAAAACGTTAGTACAAAACAGTTGACTATCGTTGGACATATACTGGCAAATATTAGCCAAATAATATACATATAAAAATTAAATATGCTCTTAACATTTTACTTAAAACATGTAGTTTTTACAATATACCTTGTTAATGGTCATGTTTATGTTCTTTTATTAAATGTATTGTACTGTTTAACTTCTTTCTATGTTATGTGTGCATTTAACTCTCAATTAATGTCTATTATGTTGCACGTTTTATTCTGTATGTTTATATCGAGTCGTGATTATAAAGTTTCGGAAAAACGAAAAATAGGTTAACAATATTTGTATATCGTCACGTATTAATTATATGTTTCTATCTCTCGATTATATGCTTCTCGTCCTTTCTTTTTCTTTTAGAAAGAAAATGGCTATGTTTCCAATGTATGTCATGTGTAATTGTTTGAGGTTTTTTCTTAAATGCTACCTTGTAAATTTGTTAACTCACTGATTGTGTTGTTGTCATAAAAGTATCACTAGCAATGTGTTGTTCTTATATCCCAACATTTGTGGATGATCATAGAAAGCCATGAGGGTGGTTATTCTAATGGCACTTTTATTTATTTACTGAATGAGGCATTGAAGTCACAGAAAGCATTCAAAGTGAGTATTCTAATGGCACACAATTATTTACTTATTAAGATTGATTCGTTCTCAAATGGAACATCTATTTATGCCACTAAACAGGCGTGACATAGTCTTTAAAACATCTTAAACATGCACAAGTCCAGTTCAGTGTTCATAGTAATTTATTTCTATTGATTTAATTCCTACACGACGTTATCCTACGTTCGTAAAAAAATCTAAACTGTAAGCTAAATGTAACGGCCTATGGGCCCCATGACAACAACAAATTATGTGAACGTAGTATCCGGCCGTGCGCGTCGTTCTCCTTTCTCTACTGAAGAACAGTGTATTAATATAGATTGGAACATCCATTGTTGACGTGTACAATTTCCGCCGGTAAATTGTGCAAAAAAACACGTACCCAGAGGTAGCGAAGAAATATGATATATGCGACGGACGTATCATGGACGAAGGATGTCAGCCCGCCATTTACATGACATCATACAACAATCAGGTGGCTGCCTGCATACCCAAGACATGACTAGTTAGCGAGATAAAGAATGAGAAATTAACTTGGTGCGTTCTTCTCGTCTAGTTTGACGTTATTTATAAGATGTAATCTGTATTAGCAATCTGACATCGTTCTAAAACATGTATCCGTTAATTCAACAAGATAGTATTGATGCAAAGCATCAAAGGGCGTCGGGAATTTCAGTGTAAAAGGCACTCAATGAAGTTACATGGAACGTTTTTTTTCTACTGTAAATATTAATATATTGGCCGATTATTTTAAACGAAATAGAAAAAGATACTGGTATAACCATTATCAATAATGTTGTGTTATAACTCCCAAATAACCATTATTTATGATGTTGTGTTATAACCCACAAATAACCATTATCTATGATTTTGTGTTGTAACCCCCAAATATTTCATAGTTCATTTTATTTACATTGGTTTCCTTTCTTTACTGGCATCCGTGTGCAGTTTTCATTAATGGAACATAACTGTGTAGGTTTTAAAAAAATGCTTCATCTTGTAAGCGTTATTTCATATTTTTCTCAACTTCAAGAGGAGATGATTCTGAACTTATTATTACGTTGCTCATTTACGATAGCGGTTGAGTACTCATTGATATAAAAAATTGTAAAAGTTTGAAAACAAATTGAATGAAAACTGTTATTTGCATAAAGAAGCTGCATTTCACAATACTTTGAAATTCAGTAAAAGATCATAATAGATTTATTGCTCCGATATTCAATAAGGTTCGAGTAATACTGATATAAAAACACTTAACAAATTTGGAAAGATTCAGACGAAAGTTGTGAAATCTTTTAAACAAGTGGAAATTGTTTATTTTGTCAAATTTAATAGAAAAAAAATCTGGACTTATTGTCCCGATGTTTCTAATTTTAAATGAGGTAAAAATGCTCATTGATATGAAGACACTGAAAGTTTGGAAAGATTCTGATGAAAAATGTTGACATAATCACCTAACCAAGCAGTTTTTCACTTTTAATTTTAAATTCAAAGAGACATAATTCTGGACTTATGGTCCGATATTGCTCATATAGAGTTTGGGTTGGGTCTTCATTGATAAAAAAAACCTGTGCAAGTTTAGGAACAATCGGATGACAATTTTGGACTTCGATCAACGATTTCCAAATTTCTCAAATTCTAAGGAAGATAACTATGGACGTAATGGTCGGATACTGCTAAAGGGCCCATGCCACCTGGATAGCCATACGTGTCGCGCTTCGCGCTCTACATTGGTACTTAAAAAAAATTCGAGGAGTGCTTGACTCTAGGGAAACGGGTTGCTGGGACACAGCTCCTCCTTGATAAGCGGCTGCTTCCTTTATCGCAACTCATTGTTACAATCAATAATACGTGTCGCGCTTCGCGCTCTATATGTTGTAGGTATAGTACTTAGGGCCTATGATAGACAACCATAAACATACATGGATAATAGATGTGTTGTTTGCATGTATTTGTTAATATAAAAACACGTGTATATTTTATAAGATACTTAAGTGATGTAAGAAATTTTAATTAACGTTGTCACCACGTGGCATCTGGGTCAGTAAATCGTCAGGGAGGACGGAATATACTATCAATAAACATTTTGTTTTGATAACACAATTTACCCTTTAAAATATCCAACAACTCGAATTTAAGGGAAATAAATTAATGAAACCTATCGGTAAAAGCCATTTGTCTTGAATTGTGAAAAAAACTCTGAAAAAGTATAGTGCCCATGATTAAAGGGAAATCGTTTTGATAACACAATTTACCCTTTAAAATATCCAATAACTCGAATTTAAGGGAAATAAATTAATGAAACCTATCGGTAAAAGCCATTTGTCTTGAATTGTGAAAAAAAAACTCTGAAAAAGTATAGTGCCCATGATTAAAGGGAAATCGTTTATTCAACTAGTCACACATGTGTGACGTACGCGGTCAGTGTGTCTGAAAATCG
Source organism: Dreissena polymorpha (assembly GCF_020536995.1). NCBI lineage: Eukaryota > Metazoa > Mollusca > Bivalvia > Myida > Dreissenidae > Dreissena > Dreissena polymorpha. The sequence continues at coordinate 80,994,787 of NC_068360.1, read as the reverse complement.
TTTCTGCGAGTCAAAATAGGTTACCGACATTTGCCAGTTTGCTATAAACAACACAGTGTTGCTTAAATTTTGAATCGGAGCGTATCTTTTTTTGATATTCCATTTACAAGTCGCAATGAGGTTTTTAAAGACCCTTGTCATACGAAAATGGGTCTTAAGCAATATGCTACCAGCGTAGCTCCAGTGAAGCCTGCGCATCCGCTCTGTCTTGTCAGATATGCATACTGAGAAACATACTCAGGAGATACCATGAAACCACGCGTGCTTTTATAGAGGAAAGCGTGGCCCATAGCCATATCGTGCAAGTTTAATGCATGTGCGTAAAGTGTCGTCCCAGATTAGCCTGTCCAGTTTGTGGGAGCAGTGGTCTAATGGTAGGACGCTGGCTTTGGGATCGAGAGGTCCCGGGTTCGAATCCCGCACTGACCACTGAAATTTCCTTGAGCAAGAAATTTATCCCACATCTGCTCCTCTCCACCCAGGTGTATAAATGAGTACCTGTGAGGGAAATAAGCCAATGTGCAGTGGCTGCATACTGCGCCAAGATGTTAACGGACGACTTATGACCTAGTGATCAGGGGAAAACTGTAAAGCGCCTTTAAACGCCCATCTCGAGTATGAAAAGGGCGCTATATAAATGTGGTATAAACAAAGCAAAAAACATTCCGCCTAAACTGGATTTGTGCAAAGAAGAGACTTTATGTCAACGAAAACTACCATATAAGAAGAAAGTTTGTCCCTGATAAGCCTGTGCGGACAGCACACGCTAAACTGTGACGACACTTAACGCACATTCATTAAACCTCATTTTCACAGTGCACGACCCATATCTATTTTTAAAACGAGGACTAAATAATTGAACATAAATTCTTAACAAAGAACAAAATGCATTTGGTATAATTGCTTTTAACTTAACGGTCATTTGAAGAGTCTGTTAACTTAAGACGAAAATACAATTAATTTATAAGTAACATGATAATCGAACGTATGATTTGATCATGCTCATGTATTTACAATAAAAGTATATTACCGGGATAACAATAAGCTTAAATATATTAATCAACACTTTAACACCCGTTAGCCGAATTTTCCGACCAAATGTTGAGCAACTGTATCATGTTCAGCGATACAAATAATTGTGTCATGTTACACACTCTCAGTGCATTCGATGACTTAGCTACGCGAACAAATGTTGAGCAACATTGTCATGTTGAGTAATTCAAATAAATGTGCCATTAGAATACATGTACTCACTCGAAAGACTTTCCATGCTAATCAGGAAGTATTAGGGTATTGAGAACAACACGCATTACTTGGTTACTTTTATATAAAAACATAATGAGTTAGTAACTACGTATTACAAGTAGCATGTTATGAGGAATCACGAAACAATTAACAATTGCATACATTAGATTATAATAAATTATCACCATCACCAGCAATACAAAGGATGAGAAGCATATAGTTAGAATGTACGTTTAGCAACATATAATTTATGTGTGACGGTAACAAGTCGTGTCCCATACATGTTGACCTCCTCTTTTTGATGTAACGAATCTTCACGGCTATATCTCATAATGTAAATACATACGAAAATGTGCAATACAATGAGCAAACACGTATAGTAAAATGCCAACATAACATAATATGAAAATAAAAATAACATTATTTAAATCAAAGAACATAAACAACCAGAGCCATGAACAATGTATGCAGTCAAACTACATACATTCATGTTTTATAAAAAAAATAAAGAATATATATACATCGCTTAGCTAATATTTGTCAGTATATGTACCATGCTCATTTTTTTAATGGTATTGAAATATTTTGTTTGTTGTACTAACTACAACTGGTGATTTTCTTAATCTAATGACTCAGATTAATAAATCATCTGGTTTGTGGTGAAAACAAATTGTTGAAATTCACTTTAGTGGTCAATGGTCCTTCAACTGGTTTATAGTCAGTAAACAGGTAGAATATCAATTTACTGGTTAATGGTCATCCAATTGGTCAACGGTAATTAACTGATATGTTGTCAATCAAAAAGTTCGAAAATCAATTATCAAGTCCATAGTCAATTATAGTTACTCGTCTACGGTAATTTGGTAGATCGTAAAACTTGTCTACGTTCAAGCAACTTGTCTATAGTAAATCAACTCGTTAATGTACTTGTCTATAGTAAATCAACTCGTTATTAGTTAGTCATTCGAGCGAAAAACATCGATGCTCCTTCTGGTCTGGACTACCAGTGACGCGTGAAGAACCACATTGCGACTCCTAGAAGCAGTGTCAGAACGGTCGTCTGGAGACCTGAAAATTAAAATATCAGTTTTTTACCTGTCAACATTATATAATTAACATATGTGGCTTAATAACAAATAAAAGTATATGTACAAATAATTTGACTTTAAAGGGGCCTTTTCACAGATTTTGGCGTGTTTTAAAGTTTGTCATTAAATGCTTTATGTTGATAAAGGTAAACATTAAATTTAAAAAACTCCAGTTAAAAATCAAAAATAAAATTTAAAAAAAGGAAAAAAAAATAGCCCGCAGCAGGGCTCGAACCAGTGACCACCGGAATCCTAAATTAAAAACGCATTAGCCAACTGAACCATCCTACCAAGCATACATAAGATGCGTATTTTATACCTTATATCAGCAATCGTCGTAGTTTCATAAATTTAAACGACAACAACAGAACTCTCCAAATTATTCAATCGTTTCGCGTTGCAACGCTTTATTATTTTTAGGTTTTTAAATCGTCAAAAGATGCATATAATGGCTATATTAGACCATGGCAAATGTTCAGTAATACTTTTTCCTCACAAATATCATAACTAAACCGAAAAATTGCGAATCTGAAACAACTTTTTTCAATTTTGTCAATTTACCAAACCGTGAAAAGATCCCTTTAAATGGACCATTTCACATATTTTGGCATGTATTGAAGTTTGTCATTAAATGCTTTATATTGATAAATGTAAACATTGGATCCAAAAAGCTCCAGTTAAAAAAAAGAATAAAATTAAAGAAAGAAGAATTAACCCTTAACTGGGCTCGAACCACTGACTCCTGGAGTAAACGTCTAACGCTTAGACCACTCGACCATCGGTGCAAATACATCCAGCGATGTATTTTACACTTTATATAAGCAATCCTCGTAGCGTCACAAAATATAACGACAACAACAGAAGTCTCCAAATTATTAAATCGTTTCGCGTTGCAACGCTTTATAATTTTCAGGTTTTTTTAAACGTCCAAAATTGTATATAATGGATATTTGAGAGCATGGTTAATGTTCAGTATTACTGTTTCCTCACAAATATCATAACTCAAACGAAAATTTGCGTATCTGAAACACTTTTTTAAATTTTTTGTCAATTTACCAAAACGTGAAAATGTCCCTTTAAAGTGTCACTTTAATTTCAACCTCCGTAGTGTTCATTAATTGTCATTATAACGTATGTCAAACATTGTAATTATAATTTACGTTAGTTATAGTTGTCACTGTAGCCACACATGAATAAACGGGAGGCTAAATACGACCACACTTTTCAATCTTAATGAGTCTAGATTAAACGATTTAAAAGATTGAAATATTTTTCTTGTGTTTCTTGTGTTTTAAAGATTATTCATTTATCTTCACAAACCGGAATCCACTTGCTTAAGGTCTATTACAAAGAACAATATAAATATTTATCATGCCCGTCTAAAAAAAAATTCTGTGTGACAAGGTTAAGTAAAACATTGTCATTTCTTCAGATCAGCATACGTTAATTGTAATTTTATCATCCAACATGGTAACGTTGCCCTACATCTAGACATTCTAACTGTAATAACTTGAAATGAAAAGACTTTCACGAGTATTTGAAAAGCGCCAATATCTTTTCAGTGACGTTTAGAAACGTGTTTTGTGTGATACAACAGCATACCAGCAGCGGAAGAGCATTTCATTTGCATCGCACAACCTGCCCACGTCTTGTCTTCGTCACTTGAATCATCGCAATCAGGAGAGCAGTCGCAAACAAACTCTGTCTGGATGCACGTGATCTTTCCCTTCTTGCACGTGAAAAAGCCCTTTGGACATTTCTGAAATAGGCGCATTTGCCAATGTGCAGCGTAATTTTGGACTGACATTGGTAGTAAAAATAGGCTTTCGGTGAACTATTTCAAAAATAAGATTATGCTTTTGTGTCAATGTTTGAAGTAATTTTTGTCATAAACTTCAATCGAGAATAGGCAATTCGTGTTTAATGAAAACCGATTTTGATATATAAGAAATCGTATGACAGTGGCAGATACCTTTACTCAGAAGAAAGAGTCGGATTGTGTATCTCTGGTTGGCGGGGCATGGGGGTGGGGCGCAGTGACAAGTGAGACATACATATTACCATGCACTACTTACCGATTTATACTCGGTTCCGTAACCAAACGCACTTGAGTTGGCGGTGTTAGCAGGACAATTCGCCATCTTGCAATTCGTCACTTCCACGTTGTCCCCAGGGCAGGCGGCACCGCCGTGTTTAGGGGCGGGACTGTCGCACTTTCGCTGCTTGACAACCTTCCCATTACCACAGGTGACGTCACACATTGACGTAGACCAAGCACTCCATTGTCCGTCAACGGCCACTGGAAAAAGCGAAGAAAATATACGTGTTATAGTATTTTTCATATCTGATTATTCAACGCTATAAGCTTTTGGAACCATACGCAGACATCCTGGTGCCGTGAGCAGAATCAATGATGTTGATATTGCTGCGTGTTATGGGAGTATTACATGAACTAATCAGATTGAAATGTGTTTGAAATTACTTTATCGTTCACAAACATTTAAAGGCCAAAACAAACAAAAAAACACACAAACCAAAATTGTTTAAACCTACATGGACAAGCACTTGCGTCGGAGCACTTCTGTTCCTCGAAACCTTCTCCTAGGCACGGAAGGCCGCCGTAATCCGGCGCTGGATTGTCACAGTTGCGGTAGCGCCTCTGGACGCCACTTCCGCACGTAACGGAGCAACCCTGCCACTTCTGCCAGGCACCCCATAGGCCGTCTTGTGGGGGAGTCACTGAAACACAGAGTTGTTTTCAAATATCGGCCTCATGAAAAACTATTATTGAACTTTTTGGGATTGAGTGAATCACTCAACACAAATTAAGATCTGCAGATACCACAGCTTCATACTGACCCCGTACGGTGTGAGAAAAGTGTGATAAAATTAATAGTGGGCGAGAACGTTGCTTGAGCTTCATATACAATTTAATACCATACATTTTTATATAACCGACTACACTGTTTGTGCATAATAAACGTTATAAAGGGGAAAAAGTTAGATGTATTGTATTCAATGACATTATCTTGTTTACTTTCGTGACGACATTTAAGTTAAATAATGACCAAATAAGAGAATTAAACGGTCAGCATGTGACCTGGCTTAGCCAATGAAAAACGAGCACGCATTAAACATTTAGGCAACCATTTTCTTACGTAAGATCGGAAGACGCATTACACCATGCACAAAATGGAATCTGTTATAAAAGCACATATTATATTAGTAATAAATTTAAATCAGGTTTAGTATTACAAGGCAAAGCATGTTATATAACCACATATTATTCATATGTCGGCAAAATATCATTATCTGATAAATAACCCACATATGCTCAAAGACCTCATACCGTTGCAAGGGTTCGTGTTGCACTCGCCAGTCTCGAACTTCACACCCACACACTCGGCGCCTCCCCAAGCAGGAGAGGGGCGCGTGCAGTCACGTGTCCGAGTTCGGGTTCCTCCTTTGCACGTGGCCGAGCAGTCGCCGTAGGCGCTCCACGCAGACCAGCCTCCGTCCACTGAGAATGGCGAACAAGCACAAAACAAAATACGTAATACCGTGTTTGAAGCATGACAAACGATGAGATGTAGAATGATAAGAAGAGGATTATGTTTCTGACGACCTTAATGATGATGACTAAATAAAGAAGAGGGTGTTCATGTTGATGATGAAGATGTTGCTGTTGTTGTTTTGATTATGACGATCATACTAATGATATAAGACTAACAAGCTATCCCACTTTTAAAGAACGTACCTGGACAAGAATCAAATGAGCAGGTGTTCACCTCCGTGTCGACACCGGAGCACTTGTTTCCTCCGTTGACTGGGGCGGGGTCAGTACACGTGCGAGTCCGGGACACGGTGCCATTGGCGCACGTGACCGAACAAATACTCCAGTCATTCCATGTGGCCCAGTTGCCATGCACTGAGTAGCAAAACGTAATGATAGAACATAAGGTAAAGTATGTATCATAACATATGGTGGTGATTATGTCTTTTATAATGACAACTAATAAAATCAAACAGTTTAACTATATGTGATTATCCAGGTCGACATTGTTCCGTGGCTACATAATTCGCTATTACGGTCGGCAGATTAAATATATAATGCTGACACATTTTGGAATTGCGGCCATATTATGTTTGTGTACCATGATTGTTTAATTCAAATATTAAATAGGCAAGAAGTACCTAGTTCACAGTGGGTGCCTGCCCAGTTTCCGACGCAGTTGCACGTGTAACTGTTCACGTTATCCACACATGTAGCGCCGTTCTGGCACGGATAGCTCGTGCACTCGTTGATGTCTGGAAATAAACGACATTCATCAACAAAGAACAGCGTGTCGGGTAAACTTCGAATAGCAACGATAATTTGTTTTGCCAAAAAACACAGAAACCACGAGAAAATATGGTATATGCAGCTTTTGTTATGCGTTTTCTTTTAATATTATATTTAAGGCTCAAGATTTAGGCAAAAATGTGTCTCCGCTAACATCTCCTACAAACGAAGGAAAGGCTTGATTGAACAAATTTCTTTCCTTGATGACCTTTTACTGTTAACAAGTTACTTTGTTTTTACTTTAATGAGTAAATAAATCGACCTTTTACTGTTAACAAGTTACTTTGTTTTTACTTTAATGAGTAAATAAATCGACCAGAAATATTTATAACAAATCTTTCTTTCAACGTTCAAGTAAATTTTAACAATACTCTCTCTCTCTCTCTCTCTCTCTCTCTCTCTCTCTCTCTCTCTCTCTCTCTCTCTCTCTCTCTCTCTCTCTCTCTCTCTCTCTCTCTCTCTCTCTCTCGCTCTTGCTGTCTGCGGAATTCAGTTGATTCAGTTGGCAAAAAAGACACGTAACGCTAGCAAGATGTAAATTTCCCTTTAAAATCAAATAAGTAAATTTATTATTCGCAATATTGTGCGTTGTACCTCAAATGTTTTTAATGACTACAAAATTAATAAAGCGATGATCAAAGTTAAGTTCTAACTCTACACTCACCAATCTCGCAGTTGGTTCCCTCGTATCCCGCCACGCACGTGCACGTGTACGCGTCCAGCAGGTTGTTGCACGTGGCGCCGTTCTGGCACGGGCTGGGGGCGCACTCGTTTACATCTGAATAAAATACAACACATTTTGAGCGATTTAATAGATACAATGTCGATTTTATTTATGAAAAAACTGTATATGACGAGGGAATCACATTTGCCAATTTTTGAAAAAAAAATTGAAAGCGATGTGAATGAAATAGTGTGCGGACAGAAAACAACAACAACAACAACAACAACATGTTCCTATGTTATAAAATTTGGGGCATTGGCGTGTTTGTTTGTGTTCTTTTATTGTGCCTAAAGATACAAATCTTCTGATGAATTTTTTAACGAAATATTA